>NW_015544226.1:346547-357791 GCF_001515605.1 Sinocyclocheilus anshuiensis | reverse complement strand
TATATGACTAGGGTTGGGTATCGAAAACCGGTTCCATTTTAGAACCGGTTCCAAATTTCCAAGAACCGGGTATTCGCCAAGACGCGTGCATTTCGATTCTGCTTAACGATTCCTGCGTTTGCATTTTAATGTGATTAAAAACGATTTAAGATTTGAAGTCCAAAAAATTGAACCAATTCATTATAGAAGAAGTCCACACGGCTCCGGGGGGCTAATAAAGGCCTCCCGAAGCGAAGCGATGCATTTGTGTAAGAAAAACATACAAACGCAGCTGCTGCCATTTTTGCGACGATTTTTTTGTACACTGTAATGGATTATAAGATAACTAACAAACTGTTACGATTTTAAAAGTTTCATCTTAAATCGCAATAATTATTTATGTGGTGAAATGCCGTGTAATATGTGGTATGACTGTACCGTATCTCTTAAAGGGATAGTTCACCCAAAAAAAATTACCCCATGATTTACTCACCTTCAAGCCATCCTAGGTGTATATGACATTCTTCTTTCAGGCAAATACAATCTGAGTTATATTAAAAAACACTGTTGCTCTTCCAAGTTTTATAATGGGAGTGGATGGTAGCCCAAAATTTGAAGTCCATTATAATTTAAATAAAAATTGAACCAATCCATTATAAAAGAAGTCCACACGGCTCTGGGGGGTTAATAAAGGCCTTCTGAAGTGACGCAATGCGTTTGTGTAAGAATAATATCCATATTTACAACTTTATAAACCTTAATCTCTAGCTTCCGCTAACTGTCGTACGCACGTTCACGAGAGAGTGGCGTCCAATGGATGACGTAGGCGTAGCGTAAACTCCAGTGAGAATATGCTAGTCTCGCAAGAAACAAGTTTTGTTTACAGCAAAGGAAAACCAGTGTCCTCTTGGTTTATATTGAAATCCTCCGACATTTTTCTTTACAAATCCTCGTTTTGTACTACAAATTTGTGACCGGTGTTTTGTTTTGTTTTGCTCTCTCCTCTGCGCTTCCACGTTCGTCACCCCATTTGCCTACGTGCTACGTCATCCGCTGGACGCCACTCTCGTGAACGCGCATACGACAGTTAGCGGAAGCTAGAGATTAAGGTTTATAAAGTTGTAAATATGGATATTTCTCTTCCTTTAGAAGAAGGCCTTTATTAACCCCCCGGAGCCGTGTGGACTTCTTTTATAATGGATTGGTTCAATTTTTTGGACTTCAAATTTTGGGCTACCATCCACTCCCATTATAAAGCTCGGAAGAGCCAGGATGTTTTTTAATATAACTCTTGATTGTATTCGTCTGAAAGAAGAATGTCATATACACCTAGGATGGCTTGAGGGTGAGTAAATCATGGGGTAATTTTCATTTTTGAGTGAAATATCCCTTTAAGAGGAAGGGGTTTTATACTGCAATTTTTTATGTGTCCTATAGGGGGCAAAATTTGCTTAGTGCCAAGTTTCGACTGTTCAAAAGTTTAGGGTTTTTTTGTTTTTTTTGGTTTACTTTTATTCAGCAGGTAATGTATTAGGATATTAAAATGTTATATTAAGATATTGTATATTAGGATATATATTGTATTAGGATATAAAAAATGTTTTTTAAGAACCAAATCAACATATTAAAATGATTTCTGAAGGATCATGTGACAGCTGGAGTAATGGCTGATGAAAACTTAGCTTAGTCATCACAGGATTAAATTACAGTAAATATATTACAATAGAAAGCAGTTATTTTAAATTGTTTTTAGAAAATATTTGCTGACTTGGTGAGCATAAGAGAGACAAAAACATTAAAAAAAAAAATCTTACCAACCCCAAACTTTTGAATGGTATTGTAAATACTAATAACTACAATTTTGAACATCTAGAATCATTCATCTGAAGATTTGAGTTCTTTAAGATGATGGCCTGCTTTAAAAATTTGAGTTTGAATGTTCATTGGTTCAGAAATGACAAAAACCCCAGTTAACATGCTGAAAGACATCTTTGAGACTATTTATCATATTTGTGTATAAGCACCTGAGAAACACGAGCGAATTCACAAATAAATCAGTTTAATGTTGTAGTAACATCTGCCAGGGAACGTTTTAAAAAAGTGGTTCAGATGTGCAAACACTCGAAATGTGACATGTTCCAGATGAAAACTGTCATATCGAACAGACGTCACATTGACGTGCGTGCATGTCAGGGACTGAACATCAAGCAGAAAACCTCTCACAAGGTCGTTCTGAAGAAATTCTAAAAACTTTGAAGCACATGACAAAATTATAAAAGCATTGAAATCAGATGGTTTCATAGATATTTACTGATTTCATGGAAGAATCTCATTTACACATCCATGTAATCTTGAATTACATTAGTCCCTCTAAATAATATGAGGATCGTTGCTTGGCCCTGCTTTAAAACATTTTGATTCCTTTGATCAAGAGCTAAATGTCTGTCTTGCAACCACAAGACTGGAAAAAAAAAGCTATTTTGTTATCTACAAAAGAAAACGATGACTTAAAGGGTTAGTTCACCCAAAAATGAAAATTCTGTCAATAATTACTCACCCTCGTGCTATTCCAAACCCCTAAGACCTTCGTTCATCTTCGGAACACAATTAAAGATATTTTTTGATGAAATCTGAGGCTCTCTGACCCTCCCACAGACAGCAAGGTAACTACCACGTTCAAGGTCCAGAAAAGTACCAAGATGATCGACAAAGTAGTCCGTGTGACATCAGAGGTTCAACTGTAAAGTTACGAAGCTACGAGAATACTTTTTTGCGCAAAGAAAACAAAAATAACGACTTTATTCCACATTTTCGTCTCTACTGCGTCACTTGTGGACGTGCCACCACACGCTCGCGTCATGATACTGTCGTTAACACACATCCACAAGTGACGCAGTAGAGACGAAAATGTGGAATAAAGTCGTTATTCTTCGTAACTTTACAGTTGAACCACTGATGTCACACGGACTACTTTGTCGATCATCTTGGTACTTTTCTGGACCTTGAACGTGGTAGTTACCTTGCTGTCTATGGGAGGGTCAGAGAGCCCTCAGATTTCATCAAAAATATCTTAAATTGTGTTCCGAAGATGAACGAAGGTCTTACGGGTTTGGAACAACACGAAGGTGAGTACTTAATGACAGAATTTTCATTTTTGGGTGAACTAACCCTTTAAGAGTAACCATCACATTGAAACAAGAAGTTTGGAGGCTTTTCTAACTGTGAAAGGAACAGACCGGGAATTCTGGGACCCCTGGCTACCACCAGGTGCTAAGTGTGGTACCGCTCACTCAAGGCACGTTGTGGCTGCTGTAGCTCTACTGGAATGATGGACCTCAGTTCTGATGGGAAAACTACAGACTCTAACACAGACAAACCCAAAACCAGTTGGGTCACTCATACTTTCACATACGGATACATGAGCTTGTGGACATAGGTAAACGCTTGCTGGTCCATTGCTCTTAAACAGTGCGCGGTGAACCGTACAGTATGTGCTGTACAGACAATGCGTCCTAGAATAAAAAAGGCCCTACGACATTCGGTTTTACAGTATTCTGATTCAGTATTTACATGTAACAACTGTTCGGCTAGTCACCATATCGCTTGATACTCAAGTGCCACATTTGTATTATTAGTACATATACACAACAAAATTGCATACCCAAAAAAATAAGTAAAAACAAACACAAAGTAGTGCAATAAATGTAAAAAATGATGCAGATACATTTGGTCCGAGGGTCTGGAGGGGAAAAAAGACCACCTGACAATACTGTAAAGAATGCATTCTTAAAACATCCCGACAATCTTGATCTGAGAGTAACGGAGAGAAGAGAAGTGCACAGATTCCTTCACCTGCTTTGAGTTGTTTCTTTATCAATGTGTTTGTGATCAAATGAGTATTTCCACCATCTCGCTGTCCACGTCCTGCGCTGGGAGCGACTGCACAGGCGCTCTCCTCTCTAATGTACTGCTGTGAAACACATCTGTAGAGACAGAGAAACATGCAGATGTTTATGGGTCAATGGTGAAAAAGTGTCCAAGATTACAAAATAAATAAATAAATAAAAACTTAAAGGGGAAAAATCTTTTAAAAAGCTAGTTTAAAACGTGCCATATTCTAAGAAATGTACTCTTTGTATTCATGTTGGTTTCTTATGGTTTTGGAAAAAAAAAAGTTTAAATTTAATGACTCCAAAAATGTCATGTGATGTAACCTTATTTTCCTTGAATACATGCGTGATATATATATATATATATATATATATATATATCACCAACAAACACACACATTATATATATATATATATATATATATATATATATATACACATACACATATACACATATACACACACACATATTAATATATATATATATATATATATATATTAGTATATTTCAAGTTAAAAGACTTTTACACATCTATTAATTAAAAAATATTATGAAGTTGCACCACATGACTTTGTCAACCAACCAGCGATGCCTTGTTATAAAATATCAAATTATTCCATATTAAGATATTTTCTATTTCATGATTTTCCTGTTTTCCCTTGCACGTTGATGCAGAAAGTACTTTTAAATATTTGCAATAATATTTTAACAAAACTACTTCAGTGCAATTGTTCTAAGTAATTAAAATAAATTATGCCAAACTACAGAATTTTTTTCTTCATATTGGGACAGTTGCATAACTAATAATTTTTACTTTATGCCCCATAAAAATATCAAAATATATTATAATTCAGAAATGAAAAACATACTCATGTAAAAGTGTATTAAAGTTATTATACGTAAGAATTGCATGTCTGTTGAATAAATGATTAAATCTGGATTTTAAAAAAGTCGTGATTGACAATTTTATCAAATTTTCTTTATCAATTTGATCAACTTTCTATTGTGCTGTTCTCACCAGTTGCCATTCAACTATTCATTAGTGGTTTCTGGGTTAGTTTGTCATTATAAAAAAAAATGTGAAGAAAACACTGGTTTATTATCTGTAATATGTGATTTTGTGTGTGTGTGTGTGTGTGTGTGTGTATGTGTGCATGTGAGCTGTACCGGCGATGCGGTCAGGTATGTAGACTGGGCTCGGGCTGCTGATCCGGCTTGGTCCGGATACGCTCTGCAGGGCGGGTGTGCTCGGCTTGCTGGCCTCCTGACCCTTTTCCGTCTGGGTGCAGCTGTCTCTGCTGCCAGTCTTTGAGTGTGCAGCGGCTGCCAGGACTGGAGATGGAGAGGAGGAGATGGACTCTGTCCTCAGAGAGTCACCTCTGAACTCTGGGCCCAACAGAACACCTTGAACACGAAGAGCGCGAACAATTCAGACATGAATAGATGGAAGACATACATGAATACTTTATAGTACATTGTATTATATTATGGCTGCAAATAGAGCTTTGGTGATAGATAAGTGAATATTTAATTACTACACTACTAATTTGTGGTAATGTAAGTGGAAGAAATTGGTCAAAAATGTACATTTACACAAACTGACCACCAACCACAACTTTCAGACACCATCTTTATTTTTTTTGCTTAACTGTCACCAAATCAAACGCACAGGATAGTGAGATATTATAGGCAGTGAATGATACATCTATGCTGCCTTGAATAATCGATCAGATAAAAGTATCTCAGCAGACAGGATGTGACACGATCATTGGATTCGGATGTGCCTTTGTTGCCTTCCTACCTCTGTATGCTGCCTGCAGAGGCAACATTTCTCAGCTTTCAGACTCAGCCCAAGTTATGTTACATTGCAAATTTTAAAATGTACATTTTTTTTTTATATAAAATTCTACTCATTTTATATACGGTATATAAAAATAATTCTATACATATGAAGAGTTCAGATGCTAAAGCCCAAATTATGTTACATTGCAAATTTTATAATATTTTTTATATAAAATTCTAATAATTTTATATATATAAAAATAATTATATACATATGAAGAGTTCAGATGCTAAAGCCTCTAATTGCCATCTGAAATTTCTAAAATGAGCATTTTTATCAGGCTCCTATATTTATGTTCAGTTATTTCACTTTCATGGCATAGAGAAGGACCCATACATTGCCATTCAAGTAAAATTACTGAACCTAAACATAAGAGCATTTAAAAATGCTAATTTTATAGATACATTATATATACTGAGAAAACCTGTTTATGGCCATTTTACACACATTTTGCATAAAGAAAAATGGTATATCAAATCATTCTGTTATAACATAGTTGAGAATTATCTTCATACAAAGTCTGGTAAAAAAAATCCTGAAAACTAAAAATGTATTGGTGATTTAAAAAAAAAAATCAATCGTTTTTGCCTATGCATGTTCATTCATGTCTTTTTATTTTTTAAATTGAGTCCCGATGTCCTCTACCAAGGACGTAGCATAACTTATCATGAAATATAATTTTGAATAATAAAAAAAATGTTATGCTCTAAACAATGTAATGACATGAAAAAATACAAATTTTTCCTAAAATGTTTTGCCGGGTCTCAAGAGGTTAAGGTGCTTTATTTTGGTCCAGCGAAATGACGTCATAAGGCTGCGCCGCGCTCCTGTGTCTGTGATTCGACTGATGGAAGGTTAGTGCTTTTAAGCATTGAAAGTGTTTAAATAGATGCGTACCTTTCAGATAAAATTATAGTTTTTTTTACAAGAACTGAAAACGAATTGTTTATTGTTGAATGTAATATTTTAATTTTTTATCTAACAATAACGAACATTATTTTTGTGAGCAAAGTGCATCCACACATGAGAAACAGAAAAGGTGCGTCTCATTTCGCTACCTGTATCATGAATGCGGGCACTGGCAAATACCGATGGGGGAAACGGACCCTTTCGAGTCAACTAAACAAATTGCTTCCCAAATCTATTCACTTGTTGTGTCCGTTGGTCGTATATTTGAAGCTGCCTCGTTTCAGTAAAGATCATCGAAGCGCTCAAAACACGGCACGCTGACGACATCTGCTGTTAAAAATGGTGTAATTGCAACAAGAACAAAGGTCCATGTACTTTTGCGTTTATTCAAGTCCTTACTGCCGTGTGTGCAAGAGAAATGTGGTCACTATACTGCCCAGCGACGCGGTCGGAAATGCATCGTTTTCAGTGAGAAACCTTTCATGTCAAACCTCCCCTGTTATAGGCTAGAGCTTAGTGCAACCCAACTCCTGCACCTAAACAATTTCTTAATATAAAGCAATATAAAACATAATATTGAACCACAAGCAATAACTTAAAGGGGTCATATGATGCGATTTCAATTTTTCCTTTCTCTTTGGAGTGTTACAAGCTCTTGGTGCATAAAGAAGATCTGTAAAGTTGCAAAGACTAAAGTCTCAAATCCAAAGAGATATTCTTTATAAAAATATATTTGAATATTCCTATGAAATATTATATATTATGAAAATCTTGTCAATTATTACTCCCATTATTACACTTCTTTTTTCATTACATGTTGCCCCAAAAACACATTAATATGCAAATTAGGTTTAGTTTATAGATACATTATATATATAATGAGAGAACCCGTTTATGGCCATTTTACACACATTTTGCATAAAGAAAAATGGTATATCAAATCATTCTGTTATAACATAGTTGAGAATTATCTTCATACAAAGTCTGGTAAAAAAAATCCTGAAAACTAAAAATGTATTGGTGATTTAAAAAAAAAAATCAATCGTTTTTGCCTATGCATGTTCATTCATGTCTTTTTATTTTTTAAATTGAGTCCCGATGTCCTCTACCAAGGACGTAGCATAACTTATGAATGAAATATCATTTTTTTAATGCTCTAAACAATGTAATGACATGAAAAAATAAAAAAAATTTCCTAAAATGTTTTGCCGGCTCTCAGGAGGTGTCACGAATCCGGTCCATGGACTTCCATCCGCTTGCCACCAGCGATCGCTCTTCCGTTACATTGACTCTCACACTACACAGACTTCCACATGTCACCACCGACTACATTTCCCAGCATCCATTGCACTAATGACACACACAGCTGTAACCAATCTAAGACACTTTATAAGCCATGGACTTCCTCTTTCAAATCGCCGAGTATTGTTTAGCGCTTATCGCTCACCTAGTGATAGCTACTCTACGGAGCCAGTTCCCAGTCCTAGTTGCCAGTCTAAGTCTAGTCACGTCGTATTGCCCTGTTGCCTGTTTACTGATCTTCTGCCCGTCTTGGAATTCTCTCTCGTCTTGTTGTTTGGACTCTGTTTGCACCTCGCATGGATTATTGTTTGTCTGTTGGATTACCCGTTTGCCTTGCCCTATTGGATATTGTTCTCCGGAGCCTGATCAAGTCTGTCCTTGGATTATTCTTTTGTCTCGCCTGTGCCATATCTGTTTGCTGGTGTTTCGACCCTGCCTGTTTCTGACCATGTATTTGAATAAAAGCTTGCATATGGATCCGCACATCTTTCGTCTCGTTCGCCCCGTTACAGGTTAAACCCGAATGAGTTTCTTTCTTCTGTTGAACATAAACGTTATTTTGAAAAATGTGGGTAACCAAACACTTGCTGGTCCCCCAGTGACTTCCTTTTTTCCTACTATCAAAGTCAATGGGGACCAGCAACTGTTTGGTTACACACATTCTTCAAAATATCTTATTTTCTGTTCAGCACAAGAAAGAAATTAATACAGGTTTGGGACAATACAAGAATGAGTAAATATTGACAGAATTTAAATCGTGTGAACTCTCCCTTTAATGACCAGCGGCAGCATGTTTAGTACTATTAGTCTGCTGTCTGTCACTTTAAGAGCTGCACACATCTGATATACAGGCACGCATTCCGTTTTTCTCTCAACTTTACTTTCACTTTAGACGTAACCAACTGTGTTTATATGTAAACCTTGTGTGTTTTTGACAATATTAGCGCAATCAGACACGAAAGATAACTTATTCCAGTAATCAGGCACTGTTTGACAGGCTTTTTAGTGTGTGCATGCTTCAGGTGTACATGCTCAGAAAAAGCGCATGTCAGAACAGCACGCGAATTAAATGTTTAAAAGCACATGCAAATAATGCACTTTTGTGATTGCGAAGTGCAGTGTCCGTTGAGTGTAACTCTACCGCTGAGTTAACATTTGATGTGAATGTACGTCGCGTTGTACAGTATATTGAGACGGATTCACCAGAACTGCAACTGATAGAATGTGCGCTGAAGCACGATACTACGATATTTCTTCAAAAGCAGATCATGGAGACATTTTAATCATCCACAATCAAAAATCATGATATCGCACACCCCTACTACTGGAGACTTCTCTGAGGGTTAAACAGTCCCACCAGTATCCCATTTCAGATCTATTCCACATCACACCGGATGCACTTACCCAGACTGCCCTTCCAGCTGCGGTCTTCCCTGCGCTCCTCCGTGATGGGGCTGCCTCCGCTGAGGCCCAGAGAGTGTGACAGCAGCCCAGAGCCGCTGGAGCTGCCAGTGCCCGTAGCTATGGACATGAGGGACTTGGAGGGCCTCATGGCAGGTGCGTCTAATTTGCTGGCCGGCTCTTTCCGCGAGCGCTGATGCAGTACCTTTATCATGGCGTCCTTCTCTATGATCTGAGCATGCAGGTTCTTGATCCTGCTCTCCATGTCCAGACAGCGGCGGTTAGCCATGAGGATCTCTTCTTCTTCTTTCTGGATACGTGCCTCCAACGAAGTGTCGTAGCTGCTGCTGGGGGAGTGGCTGATGATGGCGGAGGACGTGTCTCTGGATAGGTTAGAAAACAAACAAACATAAAAAACAATGAGAAATCAATGAGTCCCGATGAAATCAAAATTTTTCACTAGTTATTTTTATTTTGTAGTTTGTTTTCAAATCCAGTTTTGTTTCAGTTTCCATCAATGGTCATAGATAATTTTACTTCTGTTTTTATCTAATTTCAACTTTTAGTTTTATTTTATATAGTCTCTGTATTCGTAATCATTCATGTGGTCACTTTGAATGACAGCATTTGCACTACAGTGCACTATAGTTTCAGCTTAGTTTTATTGTTTTGTAAACTCACTGATAACTTGCTATATTCCTACATTGTAGGTTTCGTGGATAGCAGTGAATTTGCGTACCTCTGGGTGGCCACAGAAGCAGCGGCGTCCAGCGTGAACTGTCTCATGACACTCTCCTCCAGGTATTTCTGCTCCCATTTGGTCATGTCGGCCTCCAGGGCCAAAATCCTCTCCTCTTTTTCTCTCAGGTGCTCCATCAGAGCCGCTGTGCTGAATTCAGGACCAACTGGGTTCTGAGAACCACCCTGCCTCTGTGAGAGTGAGAGAGAGACAGAAAGAACTAGGGATGTTCATTTCAGTTATTTTTCCTAACCGACAACCGATGCTCGTTAACCGATTGTTAACCGTTAACCGACAAGATTATTTTAAATTAGAATTGAATTAAATTAGAAAGGATAAGTGTCTGTGACCTGTTAAAAAATACTAACATTTGTTTCACGGGGATTAATTTTACATGCGCAAAAAGCAGCAAACAACAGAACATGAGGATTCACATGGTCATCATATCACATCACGCACCTGCAGCGCTTCTGCGAGCGGAGAAAAACAATGCTAGGCTATATATATATATATATATATACACACATACACATATATACATATACATATACACATATATACATACATATACTAGGGGTGTGCGATATTGACAAAAAATAATATCTCGATATTTTCTGGGATTTTATCGATGACGATATTTTGCTGAGCGTGTTGTTGTGCTGGTATCTTAAGGACTGTTGTGGACAGCTGACTCCTAAAGTTTTTGATATTTTTCATATTCTGTGTTGTGGTCAGCTCACAGCAGTGATAGAAATGAATCTTTTCCAATAAGTTTAAATACATTTTTACCTTTTAATGGGCATTTTTACCTTTATAAAGTCATTTTTCTAAAAGTGTCCATTATTACACACACACACACATACACACACACACACATATATATACACACACACACACACATATCTACATATATACACACACATACATATATATATATATATACACACACATATTCTTCTTATATATTTAATTCTTGTTCTTTTCTAAATAATGTTAATTGAAAGGATTTGTTTACAGTGTTTATTATAATGTTTGTAAACATTTCGCGTCTAGGCCTATTTCTGAATGAAATCAAATGCGACATACGCGACTTATGTTTTTTCCCCCCTAAAAACACATTTTTTATACGCGTAGCGTATTTTAACCATGCAGCAAACCTTTTTAAATATTTTGATAAATT
>NW_015544226.1:342047-344960 GCF_001515605.1 Sinocyclocheilus anshuiensis | reverse complement strand
CATATATACATATACATATACATATATACATATACATATACATATACATATACACATACATATATACATATACATATATATACACATACATATATACACATACATATATATACATATATATATACACATATATATACACACACATACATATATATATATATATACACACACATATTCTTCTTATATATTTAATTCTTGTTCTTTTCTAAATAATGTTAATTGAAAGGATTTGTTTACATTATAATGTATAATGTTTGTAAACATTTCGCGTCTAGGCCTATTTCTGAATGAAATCAAATGCGACATTTATGTTTTTTGTTTTTTCCCCCCTAAAAACACATTTTTTATACGCGTAGCGTATTTTAACCATGCAGCAAACCTTTTTAAATATTTTGATAAATTACTGAAAAAAAATTAAATGACTTTTTAAACCGTTTAACTGATTGTATTAATCGGTCAAAATTCTTACGGTCGGTTAAACGGTTAAAATGAACATCCCTAGAAAGAACCATTGATAAATCTTAGTTAAGTAAATCAATTCTGACTAAAATGTCTAAAAATAAGCAAACTGGCTTAGACTAAAAATCAACACTAGGGTTACAATCAATGCAATCTAATGAAAACTGTATCATTTTACCTAATATTTTCATGTGCTGTGTATTTTATGCCTATTGAGCACTAAGCAATACTAAGCATAGCTTATAGGGATGTAACGATTCACTCAACTCACGATTCGATTCGATTCATGATATTGATTTCACGATGCGATTTGATTCACGGTTGTTGTTTTTTTTTAACAAAATGAGATTTAAGACAAATTATAAATGAAATGTGTCCTTTTATTATTGCTTGGACAAAATGCTGCACATTTCTTTGTGAGACTGAAATATAACACTATAATAATATACTAATATAGCACTTGCATATTATTGCTCAGTTGTTGGTTTTGTTCGCTTCTATTGTCCTCATTTGTAAGTCACTTTGGATAGTGGAAAGTGTCTGCTAAATAACTAAATGTAAATAACAAAACTAAATTGAAATTTTGAAACATACCCCAAATCAAATAAATAAGTAACACAAATAAAATAAATCTCCTCATATAAACAAACTAAGACTTTGTCTGTTCTCTTTCCATTTAAAATTAGAGGATACCACTGCATTTTAATCATGATCCAAACAAAGATGCTGCATACATGCAACATGAGCAGTTTTTAATCTAAATTACATTGTATAATTTCGAAATTTGAACTAAAAACAGAATGGTCTGACTTCAGTTTTTTCCCCAAACCAGTTAAGTGCAACCCCCCTCCCACGCAGCTGATTCTAATGATTGCATTGGTTGTGTCAATCACAGTGCTGATTGCCTACACAACACAATATTAAACAAATACTAAACTCATAATCTTAACCTTAGGTTGGTAGCACATCCTGATAGATAGCATTACTCGGCCACATACATAATATTTCTGAACGCTGAGCTAAATTAATGAAGTCTGAACTTTTCTTGACATATGACATATGACTGAGTCGACTGAGTGATTGAGTTAACCAATGAAATTGTCTACGAGGCAGAATTTGCACTTAACTTGTTGAGTTTACTGTGTGGAAAAGTCCAATGTTTTGTTAGAGCTTTGTATTTTATGCTTATTTGACTATTGTGCTGTTAGTTTAGCAACATGCTAACATTAAACTCTATTGTAATCAATTGTGAGTTGAGTCTCGTGCGAGGAATGCTATATGTAAGCCATATGGAGTCGCTGCCTACAGCATTACAAATCATCACTTCTGAGGATCAATCTCTGTTAGAATAGCTGCCCATGTATGCAGTATACAGCAAGATAACCCACTATGTTTCATAATAAAGTCTTAAGCATGTCTTTATGAATCACTCACATAATTTGGAAGGTCAAATTTAGGGCATTTTTAATTCACTGTTGCTCTGCGACAGGCAAATTCCAGTCATTTCAACATGAATCCACGTGATCAAGAATTTTGTTTGAGGGTAAAAGATGTCCCCATGCAGATTTCACAACAGAATCAATTTGATCATGTGGATTCACCACTTTGACCAACAGAAAACTGGTTGGTTTGAAAGTGACTTCTGTGTAAAATTACGCAAATTTGACGGCACCTTAAGGGCCTGTTTACATCTGGTCACTTCATGTATTTTTACTGATCGTATAGCGATTTGTTAAAACGGTTACATTTACACTTGGCCACATAAATGGAATCTTCAATTCCCGTGCTATATGCAAATTTAATGGGAGTTCACATCAACGATAGCAACAGATATGCATTGCATTTTATTTATCATCAGCTAATTTCAAGATTAAAGACTGCAATAGGAGAGAGAGTGGCATCAGCACTGGTAAGATCATTTTGTTTCACTACTTTTAATGAAGATGATTGTGTGTTGAGCGCATGTGACTTTCAGGTTCATTTGCGGCAGTTTGCATGTCGGTTTGCTGAAGAGATACTCGGCTACTCATTTGCGGTGATGCGTGTTGCTTTAGCGCCATCATATCTGGCTATAACATGTCACATAACCTATAACAAGCTCTCACACATTTATTTTATTTTTTTTGGGGAGGAGTAAAATGTGGTATCAACAACCAGATGCATTTATACTTGTCCAGTTTCGTCTGGAATGCGTCCCAGACCACCTCCTGAAGTGGTCTGAGTGATCAGATTTAAATCCGTCTCAAAAGCGTTTCAGAAGGCATTTACACCTGGTCTCTTCACAATTGGATAGCTATCTGAAGAGAGAAAACACTATATAACTGTCAAGATAACAAACGGTTCTGTGGTCAAATTCCAATTAAAAGCCAAAAGTTTGATCAAGTGAGAATAGCGTGTGCATCTCTTACCTGTTGCATTCGGAGGGATTCGAGCTCTCTCTCCAGTCGAGTGCGT
>NW_015544226.1:340152-341147 GCF_001515605.1 Sinocyclocheilus anshuiensis | reverse complement strand
GATTTGTTAAAACGGTTACATTTACACTTGGCCACATAAATGGAATCTTCAATTCCCGTGCTATATGCAAATTTAATGGGAGTTCACATCAACGATAGCAACAGATATGCATTGCATTTTATTTATCATCAGCTAATTTCAAGATTAAAGACTGCAATAGGAGAGAGAGTGGCATCAGCACTGGTAAGATCATTTTGTTTCACTACTTTTAATGAAGATGATTGTGTGTTGAGCGCATGTGACTTTCAGGTTCATTTGCGGCAGTTTGCATGTCGGTTTGCTGAAGAGATACTCGGCTACTCATTTGCGGTGATGCGTGTTGCTTTAGCGCCATCATATCTGGCTATAACATGTCACATAACCTATAACAAGCTCTCACACATTTATTTTATTTTTTTTTGGGGAGGAGTAAAATGTGGTATCAACAACCAGATGCATTTATACTTGTCCAGTTTCGTCTGGAATGCGTCCCAGACCACCTCCTGAAGTGGTCTGAGTGATCAGATTTAAATCCGTCTCAAAAGCGTTTCAGAAGGCATTTACACCTGGTCTCTTCACAATTGGATAGCTATCTGAAGAGAGAAAACACCTGACGTGACCAGTTGTAAACAGCCTCTAAGATTTGAGTACTGCTGATCTAAAGTATTCTAATTTCATCTGAAGATTGTTTCAGGTGTCTTGGTTGAGTGAACACCACAGAGGAAGGATGTCCAGTGTCTGTGCCCCTAATGAAGAATACAGCTGTCTGCTACTCCTCCTCTACTCTCAACGCACACACATTAACTTAGGAGGGTGAGCTGCAACCTTTACCCCAGATTAGGGGTCAGTAAAAAGTGGACACACAAGGGAACGGATCATCTCCGCAAGGACAGCAGGAGCATGATGCATTTGTTGCATTGCATTTATTGAAGTTTAATACAAGGGTTTTCAAACTGGGGCCCAGATAAATTTTTTATATATATATATATATATATATACATATATATATATAACTG
>NW_015544226.1:327993-339890 GCF_001515605.1 Sinocyclocheilus anshuiensis | reverse complement strand
TATATATATATATATAACTGTCAAGATAACAAACGGTTCTGTGGTCAAATTCCAATTAAAAGCCAAAAGTTTGATCAAGTGAGAATAGCGTGTGCATCTCTTACCTGTTGCATTCGGAGTGATTCGAGCTCTCTCTCCAGTCGAGTGCGTAGCCGATGCTCAAGCTGTTCTCTCTTCTCACAAGCAGCCTGAAGCTGTGCTAGAGCCTGCTGCATCCGCTCCACCTTCTCCACATATACCTGCTTTTTCTTCAGCTATACAAACACAGAGAATGCAGGTCAGACTCTGCTTCTCATGCCACAACCAGAAAACCCCATCTACCTTACAATGCCTCCTTGTATCTTTCAACCTCTCTTTCTCTTCTGTACATCTCTCAAATCCACCAGTGGTTTTAATTGCAGTCCAAAATGAATGCCACTAGGGTAGACAACATAACACAGAAGAGTGAGAGAGAGCGAGATCACAGAATTATTTGGCTCTCGTTTGGAAGGGGTGGGTGGAGAGGGCAAGAATTTAGCCATCTTCAAGTTCTTTCATGGCAGACAACTCAAGAGGCTTTGTTAGGGGAACAAGCAGGCATTTGTGACAGGGCAGAACAAAAGTGGAACGGCCCGGTGCATTTTGGGACGCAAGGGTGCATACCCCGTTCAGCAATGACCAAAAGGCCATCTGGGAGAACGCCAAAATAGCTCAACCACAGACTCCAACTGTTACAAACACTCAAGAGTGGAGTTCAGAAACGTCAACGCTTCTTTGGTTAGAAGGCTTTCTCTTTTCTCCCTTTCTCTCCCTATTGAAGCTTTTTTTGGCCTCAGTAAACGTGTGGTTTCAGAGAAAATTGTGGCCAACGGTTCACTCGAGCTTGAAGATCTTAACTGCAGCAATGAGGAGCTGACGGGAAGAACTTCAAAGAACTTAAGAAGCTTGAGCTTAAACATTGTGGTGGAGTACCACAGGGATGTGTTTGAGGGTAAGTGAGTTGTGACTCAATGAAACGTTCATTTAATGCTGTTTCGATAAAGTACACCCACAACTTTGTTTATCAACAATAGATACTCATAAGCAGAAAATATTTACAGATGTTAATTTATTTCCCAAAGCGCAATCTATTCTGCTATATTGTCCAATGGTCAGAGCGTTCTTAAAGCAATTTGTGAAGTATCTGGAATAGATCAACCCCTCTCTAAAAATCTGTCCAGTGAAAGGCTGCCAAACAGTTAAACTGCCTCAGCCCTTCATCTGGATGGCAGTGTGATTCAGCAACTCCCTGGCCAGAATAAAAAAACAGAAGTCCTTTGAGATTTCCTTAGTTCTGAAAAGTAACATACAATGTGACCACAAGGAGGAAGGGAACACCTATACATATGGTCACAGAAATTGTAGAACATGTAAATGAATTTTGTTGACATGCAGGTAAGTAAATGGACACCGGAGGGGTTAGAACCTGAGTGTCTGCTTTGTTCTGTACCAATTTAAAATGTTTGTTTGTTTTAAAAAAGTGGTTGTTAAAAAGTGGGCATATATCTACGTAAATTTAAAAACACAACTGGAGTAAATAAAAGCATGTAAAACTAATTGTACAGGGGTACCACTGGTTATCAATGAGCTTTACCTCCTCCTCCAGTTTGACCACTTTGGCTTGGGCGTTATTCAAGGCCTGGTCACGGATCTCAATGTGTCTGCGCTGGTCCTCGTTGGTAGAGCGAAGTGAATTTAACTCGATATCCTGCTTCTCCTTCTCTCTCTGAATCTCTTTAACTGATAAATGAGTAAAATGGACATTCTGCATTTTCTTTTCCAATATATCAACTAAAATTTGTGCTTACAAATGAATGGTATTTCAAAAAAGTTAATTTAAGTCATAATATTGGCTTCAAGGAAGATCTAGATTTTTTCTAGAGGTCCACTCACTCTGAGCCAGAAGCTGCGAGATGGTTTTGCGATTGTCCTCGGTGCCTTCATACTCTTTTGCAGAGAGCTGCTTGTTGGCCGTTTCCATTCGCTCTATTGAAAGAAAGAGACAATACCATCATACTTTCCCCTAATTTTATGGTTCATAATATCACAATGCTTCATAAAGTTTGGTCATATGCGAGAGATTAAATCAGTGTTAGGAAACAGGATACCAAAACCAGACCATCTGTGTCAAACAGATTGTATATGTGGATGTATTCATTTGAAAGTTTATATGGCGTCTCATTACAAAATGTGGTTATTATTTATTTGTGGAAAAAAACCACGAACAAGCCTTTTCAAAATACTAATACCAAAATAAAAATACTGAATTTACTTCATGCATTCAATAAATGCAACAAACAGCTGTAATTGTTTTAACAGAGGCTTTGTGCAATATTCTCCATCCTACCAAAAAACCCTAGAATATGTAGCTCATATTCCAGGCCTCTTCTCACAAATGATATACCACTGGGACTGGTTGCTCAGCAAATTGGAAAACAAGAATCTAACAAACATTTTATATGTGCCCAGTTCCCAAAGAGTGGTCTTGACATAAGTCATGATGTGCTGTTAAAACTGGCCCAGATAAAAGGGCCATTATATAGCAGGAGTTGCTTGTTTTTTGAATTGGCAAACCATTCATCAAGGAAGCGGGCCAAACGTTAAAAACAATATTTCCCCCTGTGTTAAGTCAACCAGTCTGTGAGATGAGCATTCTGTCACCGATGGAGTTTCGGTTCCTTGCCTCTGCCTTGCTTAGTTGGGGACACTTAATTTCCAGCGATATCGTCGACTTGATTGCACAGATACTATTTAAACTGAACGATGGATGATGACATCACTGAATTCAATGATGAACTGCCTTTAACTGAAAATTGAGTGTTTACTATTATCATTTTACATTACTGACACAATATTTTCCTAATTAATGCTGTTCAGTTGCTTTGACACAATCTGTATTGTTAAAAGCGCTATATAAATAAAGGTGACTTGACTTGACTTGACATTCCAGAATCAAATGCCTTTCCCCCACTGTGCCTTAGTGCCTCTCAAAAGAATTAAAATTCTAATCTAGACTTGAATTATAGATGAGAAGAGCACTACATATAACTTTTTTGGTAGAAAATTATGCTACAAGTAGATGCCAAACTTCAACTAGTTTTTGTCTGTAGTACAAACATATTAGGAAAAACTATGCACCCGAACAGTTAAGATCGAGGGTTTGTTGAAAATGAGCAAAAGTAATAGTGATGGATGCCTTCACAAACAACACTAATTAATGATTGTAAGAAATCTACTTTGATAAAATCTAGGCTTGAACAATAGCAAAAGTAGTATATCAAGGTAATATGAGAAACATGGGGTGAAAGAAAGAAGGGCAAGAGAGAGAAGAAAATTTGCTGTAAAACTCAGGGAGCTCCCTGTGGACAAAGTCTGGGCATACTGCCATAAATCAGGGTTTCTCTGTTCTCTGCTGGACTAAAGAACACAGTGAGGCATGACAGTCGAGGTGGCCACACTCAGGCACAGTGGGCCTGCTGACAGCAGCAGAGGAACGAGAGCGAGAAACTGTTGCTTTGGTTTGGACTCCAAAAGATACTACACAGAGCCATGAGATATCACACAAAAGAAAGCAAACTAAATGAAAATTAAAATGCTTTGAACTTGGATAAGAATGTGGAGCCTCTTTGAATGGGAAGGACAGAATGTTGGAGCCAGGAGGGACCACCACAACATTATCATTTACCGACTCTAAACCGCATTGTTTCTCCATCTGATTTTCATACACATATTTTCATACACATCCAAAGTTCTGTCATGAAACTCTAGATGGCGCAATGACTCAATCTGACATAATGACATAATTATTCACATAGCGCAGCTGATTGGTTCCTTTTCCTATCAGCAGCCAATGAGGTTGCTGCTCAACATTTAAATACTCGGCTAGTGCTTGCTTTAGCAGTTGCAGCACACTTCAGAAACCCTTCATCTTCCCCAGCTCCACCTGTCTAGATCTGCTACAGGTTGATTTCATGTATGTTATATATGGGGGATATTTCATATATGTTATTTGTGCAGCAGCAGTATTCCTTACATGATTACAGCAGCATGTCTGTGGATGTATTGGCAGTAGCAAGTCACGGTACCT
Organism: Sinocyclocheilus anshuiensis; assembly: GCF_001515605.1. Lineage (NCBI taxonomy): Eukaryota > Metazoa > Chordata > Actinopteri > Cypriniformes > Cyprinidae > Sinocyclocheilus > Sinocyclocheilus anshuiensis. The sequence continues at coordinate 335,785 of NW_015544226.1, read as the reverse complement.
GCTCTGCCGCCGCAGCAGTGTAGCAGATCTAGGAGTCGTACACGTCGCGTCTTTTGCGTGCTCAAGTTCGTTATTTCAAATGTAGATGCGCATCAAGCGTGCTCAAAATAGAAGCGGCGCAGTCGTGATACTCATGTGCTGCAATGCGCTCGTTTTTTCCATGCTCGTCTATGCCGCAGCAAAACGAAAACATTTTAACTTTTCAGAATGCCGCAAGTGCACCAACAGGTCATGTGACAAGAACCAACCAATCAGCTTCACTTTTTCCCATAACACCATTAAAAGCTTAGCCAAGATGGAGGAACAGCTGATCATAGCGGTACAGGGATACCCATTTTTAAATTAATTTAGTTGCAGAGATACTGCAAGCGATTTTGAGTGCTGGAAATCCATTTATCACTTGCTGAAACAAAATTCAACAAAAGTTTATCTCAAAATGGTGCACTATATACTAAGAATGACACAAATATGCTTTGGAGTCACTGCTTATTCATAAGATTGTGATATAGTGGCAAGGTACAATTCATGAACACTCCTTACATAATTATCTCCTCCTAATCAGGGCTCCAGACTGCAACCATTTTTTCTGCCTGTGCGACTAAATTTTGTGTGCGGTCGCACTGGCGCGGCCACCGCGTTGTTCAACTCATAAGTGCTGCCATTTCTGTTGCATATGAGAAACATCAAACTGCAAACGAAACTGAAAGCATAACGAAACTGCGCTACTCGTTTGAACTGCGCAGCGCTTCGAGTGTAGAGCCTGGTTTATACTCGCCGCATCAACACAAGCGCGAAGGTGCGCGCAGACAAAATGACGCAAATATTGAGGAAACGGTGGATGGTTTTCATGCTAAAGTAAAGTAAAAAAACGTTTCTTGAACCAGAGAGGGTGAACATGTTGATATTCATGTGGGGAAAAAACATGCAAGCACTATCACCGACAGCAAGTTTAGTTTTATTCTTCTTTTTGTTTTCGTTTTGAAAAGCTTGTTATCTTTGCTGTTTACCTCACGTTACGCTATGGAGGCTGTTTTATTTTATTTTTTTATTTGATTCCTCAGTGTTTGCTAAACATTCTGTAATTTATTAGTCGGTATATAATACAGCATGTGGTGTATGCCATGCCTCATCTTATTCGTTTTTGTTAATAAATGTTTTGTAAGCTAGTTTGTCATTGTATCTTACGGTTTTATTCTTGTTGTGCTTTTTAATTAAGAATAACAATGAATCCATCTTTTGTTTTAGTCTTAAAAAGTGAAAGGTGTATGTAAGCAAAACAGACAATTATCTTTTCTTGTAAAACATGACAAGATCGCGAATTCGAAAGTGAAAGCACCCAAAGCCCAGCTTATAACATAGCAAAAGAGGAACTCCCGTTCACAAAATTCAAATCACAAATAATACTGATGAAAAAGAACAGGTTGAATGTTAACCACTTTCGTTTCCATATAACTATAAACTATGATAAAGCATGCATTGATTAATCCCATGTCGTAGCGGAAAAAAAAAATAATAAAAAAATATTGCGACCAAATCATGTGCTCGTGCGACCAACTGAGAAAGTTAGTCGCAAAAGAGCAACCAGTGGGAAGAATGAGTCTGGAGCCCTGCTAATACTCACCTAAACCCTATTTTTTATTCAATTATCCTGCTTTGTTCTCACCTCTTAGGTCCCTGTTGAAGTCGTGCATTCTGCGCACCTCCATCTCCAACTTATTTCTCATGGTCTTCTCGAGAGCTTCCCTCTTTGTGGATGATTTGGCCAGGTTCTCATAAGCTTCAGACACCATATGGATCTCAGTCTCCAACTGCAGAGATAAGAGAGCATTAATATTGCTGAGGTCTTACAGAAAAAGTATAATGTATATGGGTTTGAAATTCAAAAGGATACAGTATGGAATGTTGCCTTGCATGAAATAACTCCAAATCTTCTACACTTTTACGCCTAAATGGTGCTGGTTCTCATGCCCGAGCTGGTGCTGGACATTTCCCAACCCTGTTCCTGATGCACACCAATACTAACACCCTTTCGAACTCTTCCTAATTAAAGGGGTCATGAACTGCATTTTTTTTTTATTATTTTATAATGTTCTCTGAGGTTAACTTATAATATTAGTGTGATTTTACATAAAACATATAATAATTTAGAATAGGAGTAATAGTATTAGAAGAAGTAAGAAGTAATAGTAATTATTTTCTATCCTGTTTTTGAGCCTCTCTGCAGAACGATCTGTTTTTATAGGCGGGGTGCATTCAAGACTCGCAAGAAAACACCCACTGCTATGATTGGCTTTCACCTATTAAAATAACAGATGGACGCTGCTGTGACATACTCTGAAAACAACATGGGTCATTTGGGTTAAAAACATTTGAATACTCAATAATATCAAACAGTCTGGAACAGACAATGCAATTGTGGTAAAAGCACATTTACTCACACTTAAGTGTTGCGACATTACTGTTGGATCCACTCTAGTCAGACTCCGCGCTGCATCATCGTTTACTTTCAGTCCCTCTGAGGGTGCTTTCACACTAGCACTTTTGGTGTGCACCCAGGTTCGATTGATGTCAGAGTTCGGTACGTTTGGATGATGTGAACACTGTCTTCTGAACTCGGGTGCGCACCCGCGAACCGTACCCGAGTCCGCTTAAAAGGGGTGGTCTAGGGTACGGTTCAAGTGAACTTCGGTACGGTTTGCTGCTGATGTGAACGCAATCATACCAAATCGTGGAAGTGAACTGCTATTAATGACACATTATTTGATAAAAATGTGTGTTTGTGTGTGTTTTTCACTCACTTTCCTGATGAGCGTGACTGACGCGCTGCAAGCAGAGAGCTGTATATCTCATTTCTGTTCACTTCAGCGTTCTTTAGAGAATTTGCAGTACATTCGTAAGACAGACATAAGTGCCGTTATGTACTGAAGCTTTGGAAACAAAACCGTTCAGCATTAAACGTTGTATGAACGTTGTTTCAACATTGAAACAAGAACTGACATTATTCAACCATATTTCAACGTTGAAGGTCGGTCATATGCCGGCTGAGACGGATCAAAAACAATAAATATAAAATATGAGCAATGCTACGCATTTTGCCACCTTATCCTACAGTGTCGTTACTAAGCAATGGGGTAAACAGCTGCTGGCTTGATGCAAACAAACCGCGGTTCGGACACAAATATATAATGTGAACACAGTCCAGTGGGGGCAGGGGGAGGGGGTGCAATCGAACTCAGGTTCGGACCAGGCAATCGAACCAAGTGTGAAAGCACCCTGAAAAGCCTCCATCATACGGTCTTGTTTAAAGAAGAATCCGTAGTAAAGCAAAGAAACAAAGTGTTTCACTGACGCAATCTGGTGCTAATTTTACCCCATGTTTACACCGGACGCGAGTGGTGCAACGTGACTATAGACAACAGAACCCATTATAATCATCGATTCTGTCTAAACTGGATGCAGGATGGATTGACACAACAAATCTCCAACAGTAAACTGATGTCCCGCTCTATTTCTGACATACAAGCATTCACGCCGCTTCTGACCTGAAAGAGAAATTGATTTGTGACATGAGCAACAGCACTCGCATCCGATCTAGATATGTTAGGATCACAAGGAAGGCAATTCAAAGACTATTTTTCACAACTTAGACTGCAAAGTGTCTAGTAATCTTGTAATGTAATCTGTATGGTTCTTTTGGAGATTTGATGGAGTAATCCTGTGTTTGCGTCTCTCTAGTATTTCCTCTCCTCCTACTCAGGGCTCGCAAAATCGCTAGCCCGACGTCCCAGGGCTATTGTGTTTTCCAGTCGGGCTACCAAAATGTATCAACACTCTGCCCGACTGGCTATCTTAAATGCAGATCTCTATTGAAAATATTTTTTGATTGACATTTAAACTCCTATCTGATTTTTTATATATAAAAAAAAAAGGTATTTTTTTTATTTGGGCTAGTTAAATGAATTTTCGGGCTACCAAAATCTGAAGAGTACCTGCCTGAAGGGCTACCAGGGATTTTGAAATTTTGCAAGCCCTGCTACTACAAGTGAGTATCAGTGGGTGGGGCTAAAGAGGCAGTGATGTAGAAGCAGGTGTTGATCATCTCCTGCAGAGGCAGTGCTTAGCCACACTAATACGTCATAAAGTGGCACATTCCAAAACGAGACGTTTCCTGAGCTTGGTTCTAATAAAGTTTTTAAACTAAGTTTTGAAACTTACAGGATGTTTTTATAGTAATTGACCTGTTATATGTCAAAAGATCAAGGGAAATTTTATTTCTCAGTTCATGACCCCTTTAAACACACTTGATTCAACTCATCAGCTCATTAGTAAAGACTCCAAGCCCAGAAATAGATGGGTCAGAAAAGGGAGACATTCAAAATGTGTACTGTTGGTGTACCTCCAGGAACAAGATTGGGAAACACTGGTCTATTGTGAACTGGCCCAGGTTTCCACTGATTTACAATCTAAAAAAATACCTTTTGTAGTCTGGACACCTTCTCCCCACACACTTCCAGCTCTTGCTTAAGCAAGCGGTTCTCTTCAGACAGCATATCCACCATCTGCTGGGCACGGGCTAGCATGGCATAAGGATCCCCCTGCATGGAGTGTGGATGTGGGTAGTGTTGTCCTGGACTCTGTTGCTGCTGTTGGGGGCCCTGTTGGTGGTACTGGTGCTGATGCATGTGGAGGCCCCTGGGAGCTGACCCATAAGGATCATGAGGAAACGCGTGGCTTCGCTGATGGGGAGGGTGACCAGGGCCGTATGGATCACCTTGGTGGGAACCAGGCCCCTGTGGGCTACGAGCACCAGTGGGGAAGGGTGGCTCTACCTGGTGACCCATAGGTGGAGGAGGGTGGTAAGAGGCCATGATGCTGCTAAGAGTGGAAGACTGAGCACGGGAGAGAGAGCCCCCTGACGTAACAGAAGATGAAGGGCTGTGGTGATGGACAGACCTTTGAGAGTGACTTGAACTCTCTTTATTTGACCTATGAGAGCAGAGCAATAAATAATATTCACATCTTGGTTGATTACAAAAGTCTAAAAATATAAACAAAAATGAAAGAGAACTTTTGTTGACCTTCAAATAAATTAGGCTGATTTACACTTGCATAACCAACGGCTTCTTGTAAGTGATTAAATCACGGTTAGAAAACAATAACTTGGCCAAAGTGGAAACTATGCAATGCATTCCAACCTTTCATAAAAAATATTTTTTCACAGGTCAACATTCCTGGTTCTCTGAAACATAATGGAGAAACTGTCATGTTGTGACATGTTGTAGATGATTATTAGAATTTGACATGCATTCCTTTGCTATATGCCACACACTGGCTCTGAGGTGAATGAATTTAGGGAAACAGGCAAAACTGGCTTTTCCCGTTACTGGTTTCCTGACAACATGTCTCAGCATCTAAGGGAAGGGCTTTTTTTTTTTTTTTACTCATTATTTGGAATTTTTAAACTGAAGATTCAAGGAATGTAATTTGTGTTTCAAGGTGTATCACTTTAGTTTCTACAAAAATTCCCAAACTTAGCCCATTCTGGAGCCTTTAAGGTACACTCACCGGAAAGAGCCATATTCAGGTGGTGGCTGGTACCGGACATGAGGAATGTCAGCCCTGGCTGGCTGGTTTGTGCCATGGTGGTCTGGGTAGAAGTGTCCAGGCTCCTGGTGCTGAAGCTGATAGTGCTGCTGCTGTTTGAGTGGAGAGGGCATTCCTTTAAAAGGGTAGTCTGGTGGTGGGCCTCTGTGTGGGGGCCCATTGGGTTTATAGTAGTCTCCAGGAAGTCCAGGTGGAGGCAGCTGGGGGGAAAGTGGTGAACTGGTAATAGGCGCATGGGCCTTGACCCCACTGGTGGCCAGTGAGAGCTGCATTAGTCTTTCGCTGAGTGAACGTACATGGCCTTGTTTAAGATCCTTGAGCCCGTCGTCTTGGTGCACTTTGCCTCCGTTCATTCTTTGCACCGTGGCCCTGCCCTCTGGGGGCCGCACTTTAGGGTTGCTGACGCCAGTCACATAAAATGCAGTACCTACTGATGGGGGTATCTGTAGTTGAGGCTGCTGGGGCTGATGGCCACGGAAATACTGCGACTGCACCTTGGCTTGGTCATAGGTGGGCAGGTCTTCGAGATTCTGCCCTTGTCCGCTCACGCAGCTTCCACCACCTGACCCTGTGCCTCCACTGCCACCACCTCCTCCTCCTGCAGTGCGTGTACTAAGCTTCTCCATGCCACTGTCAGCCTGCAGCTCCTGGCCCTGAGGCTCCTGCCTCGCAATGTGAGGGACCATCGAGTGCTCGTCCCCTGGGCTGCCAGGGCCCGGGTATCCACTTACTGGACCTTGTTGCTGTTGTTGTTGTTGCTGCTGCTGCTGCTGTTGTTGCTGCAGGGCAAGATAATTCCGGCCCTCGCCATAGCGCATTTGCTCCTGTAAGAGCCGTTGCAGAACTGTATGACCGCTACCACTACTGCTGCTAGCCGATGTGTCCTCGGAAACTGAGGCTGCTGCCCTCATTTCCAGCTCCTTTGACCTGCCTACCTCATGAAAGGAGGAGCTTCGGGCACGGTCCACACTCCCTGCGCAAAACACCAATGAATGATAAGTTTAACCACTAACTTATATCATAGGCTGAACCATAAGTGTATCAAGCTGAAAATGAATAAAAACAGACTGAAGGAGATTGACAAGTCTTCTGAATGTTTTTAGAGAAATGCTTGAAATCCCAGACCCCAACTGTCCCAAACTCTTCACACATTGACATCTGGGCACCACAGTCATGAAGGTTAGTAATTTATGACATCAGTTCCCACTTTAAATGGGACAAAGGTATAATTCTGATGATCTTTAACCACTACTAATAACTATTAAATGTAAATCAGTAATCAAAGTTTCTGCATTGCAAAGAACAGGAGCCCAGGGTCAAGGTGTTGAAGTCCACCCATGATGCAAATCATGTTACTAGTACCATATATATACACCACATCTCTGTACAGCTGCTCAATTTCTTTAACATGCATTGCAGTTGAGTCATCTGATTATCCAAAGCTTACATGTCTTAGTTCAAAGCTTAAACCCCAAAATCCCTACTGTAGGCTTGAGCTGTAGACACTTAAGAATTCACACAGAACAATTTAAAAACAACAGTGAGCTGTTAAAGCATACAAAGCCATTAGGTGGAAACCATTCCATAACATTAGCACCAATGTGGGGTGTAATGTGTTGTACCTCTTTATCACTACTGCAAAATGATATATATTAGGGCTAGTAAAGTTAACGCGTTATCGTGTTAACGCATTAATTGATTAATGCCGACAATTATTATCGCGCATTAAAGCAGTTTTTGTATTATTATGAAAGTCCATTGCTCACTGGCTCTGAATACACATACAGACAAACCATGGGTCACAGGAGAGGTGGGATGTTGATCAGTACCGGCTTGGGATGGGTGTCATCCAAGCGGCAACCTTCTGGTCTCTCTCGTGAAACCAACACGGAACTGACTAAAACTGCAATTCATCGACTGGCCGCTAGAGGCTGGCTCCAAAAGGGAGTCAGTCTCATAGACTCCCCATGTTAAAATGCTCAACTTTACAGTAGAAAAAAACATGTTTACAGCCTGGTACAAAAAGTGGTTTTGGTCTATATAACTAATTTTGCCCTTCATGACAACTGTGAGGGGGGTGAATTTTTTTTTATAACTCATCCGTTTAAATTATATTAAGCCTTAAAGTTCTGCATAATTAAGGGCGTGGCCACTTGAGTGACAGGTGAATTGCCGTTGCTGTCACCGG
>NW_015544226.1:326077-327975 GCF_001515605.1 Sinocyclocheilus anshuiensis | reverse complement strand
AGGGGGGGGATGTTGAATTATGAAGACTGCAGGAGCGCTCACATGAACGCTCCCGATAAAATTATTTAGGCTAAGCATCAACATTCACAAACCACTGTTCACTGTTATTTTTAACGGAAAAGAATGCAACTAGCTCGTAATCACGACTTCATAAGTGGGAAATAGTAGGCCTAAGTTTCTGATAGCACGTGAAGACAGCAGAGAAGCGCTCTTGTTCAGCAAAGTAGAGTGCATCATTTTGTTAACTTTGTGGTTTATTATTTTGAGTCGTTTGGGACGCGGTAACACACGGCCCTCTCACAATGTACATCTTAAGACATCTTATTTTAGTTTGTTTACCATACCGAGTTTCAGTTTAACTTGCATCCGAGTTCCGTAGTGAATGTAGACATTTTATATTATTTTATGTTTATGTGATTCAACTTAAGATCGTGTTGGAATGATTAACGATTACTGTATCAACATAGTGTTAATCAAAAGCAGAGGTATTTAATGCAGACATTTTAAGGCATGAGAAAATTATTTTCACAAGAAAAAACATTTAAATATGTCATTTTGATGATCAAAGATGAGTTTAAAGGGATAAAATATTTGACTACAGGGGGACTTTAACCACTCCAACGCGATCTTAAGTAGAATAAAATAAACATTAAATAATATCAAACGTCTACATTCACTATATTATCCAGTCTCCGCTGTAGCTCCCGTGACCTAAATTCCCAGAATGCATTGCCGCTGTGAAGACACATTCCCATTCCCGTGCTCTGGCCCACCTCTTCCAGGGACGGCTAAACGAACCACACCCGAGCGTGGCACAGAGCGATCACACTAGTCAAACGAACTAGGCTTTGGGGGTCAAACGCGCTCGGGTACGGTTAAGATTGCCTAGTGCGAGTACACCCTTATTCTCCTGCATCCCACACACACGAGTCTCTACCCGCCCGCTCCTGCACTCGTCCATCAAGTGTTGTCCCGCGCCGCACTCTGCTGTGTTGGGTCCCGCTATCGCGCAGGTCTCTACTCGGAAGGTGCCTGTTATAATGTTATGATCGAGGCTCTGGACTCTGAGCATAACTTGTTTAATAGTGCAAACTATAAAATATTTTCTATAAAAACGTTAATGCCCTGGCAGTGGCAAATAGCTTTGGTTTTATATTTAATTTGATTACATTAATGTTATAAGTTGAAATTTACAAGAAATATTTTAACTACTATTTGTTGTATGTACGTGTGAGGCACCGACGCGATCACTGCATTGTTTTCGCAACTGTTACTCCGTAATTTATGGTCATACCAACGCTGGTTTGTCATACAGATAGAAGCAAAACATCATTCAAAACTGTAAAGCTTTTGTAAAATAAAGAAAACTGCTTTCTGCCATCTCGTTTTTTTTCCCGTGAACTTCGGAGCGCGTTACAATTATCCGGAACTGAGCACAATTTTTTTTTCCGTTTTCTTAATCTGTTAATGATTTAAGTGAAATATATTTTGTGTATAGGCCTATATATTAGTTTTTATGTATCCTAATATAGTTTTATTCTGTTTTCTCCGTTCACAGAAATGCTGCAGGTGCGTGATGTGACCTTGTGTGAATCCGTGTTCTACATGGTTTCAAACAAAAAGCTGCATATTACCTGCCATTCATTTTCGGTTTGTGACATATCCTCGGATAAACTCTAACGCCGGTGCATTGGCATTGCGACTTACCTATGATGAATTTACAGCTGAGCGCGGGCATTTCACTCGTTGGATGCATCAGCATCACATTTGCATACGCCATACTATGCCGTCTGACAAACTATATTTTGTACAGATTTTTTTTTTTTTTCCAAGTATTTAATTATTTTGCCCAGAGAAAAACGTTGGATTATGCAACAGACATGCAACTCATTGCCTCC
>NW_015544226.1:309065-325618 GCF_001515605.1 Sinocyclocheilus anshuiensis | reverse complement strand
AAAAAAACATTGTGTATATATATATATATATATATATATTAGGGCTGGGCAAGTTAACGCGTTATTATTGCGTTAACGCATTAATTGATTAACACCGACAATTATTTTATCGCGCATTAACGCAGTTTTTTATTATTATGAATGTCCGTTGCTCACTGGCTCTGAATACACAGGAGGGGTGGGATGGGTGTCATCACGCGTCTCAACCAATGAGAACATTTGGGGAGGGCCTAAGACTGCAGGAGCGCTTACATGGACGCTCCTGATAAAATTATTTAGGCTAAGCATCAACATTCACAAATCACTGTTCACTATTATTTTTAACAGAAAAGAATGCAACATGCTCGTAATCACGACTTCATAAGTGGGAAATAGTAAGTTTCCGATAGCACGTGAAGACAGCAGAGAAGCGCTCTCGCACATCACACTAGTCAAACGAACCGGGCTTTGGGGGTCAAACGCGCTCGGGTACGGTTAAGATTGCCTAGTGCGAGTACACCCTTATTCTCCTGCATCCCACACACACGAGTCTCTACCCGCCCGCTCCTGCACTCGTCCATCAAGTGTTGTCCCGCGCCGCACTCTGCTGTGTTGGGTCCCGCTATCGCGCAGGTCTCTACTCGGAAGGTGCCTGTTATAATGTTATGATCGAGGCTCTGGACTCTGAGCATAACTTGTTTAATAGTGCAAACTATAAAATATTTTCTATAAAAACGTTAATGCCCTGGCAGTGGCAAATAGCTTTGGTTTTATATTTAATTTGATTACATTAATGTTATAAGTTGAAATTTACAATAAATATTTTAACTGCTACTATGTAAAAGAAATGCTACCATAAAAAAAGCATGTTATTTGTTTAAAGTGTTTGCAAACAAATTTTTTTTGCACTTTTGTTCATATAGCAGTTTAAATGAAAAAAGTGCACAATACACTACATTTGAATGCATTATTGAATTTTGTGCATAATCATGCGATTAATTGCGATTAAAAATTTTAATCATTGCCCAGCACTAATAAATATATATATATATTCTGTTTCTCTAAATGGTGTTAATCTGGAATGGCTGCCACTACTGGCCTTGAACAAAGTTTGTAGTTTAGTGGTTATTATACCATCTACAAAGTAATGAAGGGGAACTTATTACGTCTATTGTTTTCTGATTTTCCTCGCATTCTCAAGGAGGATGAGGCTTTTTTCCGAAACATCTGTGGTGAATAAATAAATAAACGTAAAGTGAGTCAGAGACAGAGCCATCAGTGTACAACTGCTTTCCAACATGGAAAGCCAGAGAAAGTGGACATCGAGAGAGTGAAAGTAGAAAAATACAGTTCATAGTGGCCCACCCCCAACCCCCCATACTTAAACTTCCTGTCATTCTCCAATCTTTCGCTCACTGAGACGTCCTCAGAGCCAATGACAGAGATGGCCACAAACAAAAGCAGGATGAGAATATGAAATGCAGAGGTCACAAAAAAACAAAAACAAAACTCATGGTTACAACAAATGAAATGATGGCTGATTTTACTGTAGATGGAGATGTGACATTTCATATAATGAAAAACAGAAAACTGTCCCAAAAAGATATTTGTCTGCAGCTTTATTTTATATGTTTACACATACCCGTTTTTACTGTGACCTTCATCCAGTGTAATTAGAGAAAATTTGTCGGACAAATCTTAGGCTCTAGAAGTACTTCAAACACCTTTACTTAAAAAAATGTCATGGCTTTTATTAATCACTTTAAGTGTAAAATATATCACAGGACTTTTTAAGTGATCAAATTATATCCAAACAGGTTCTACATTTTGGTAGCTGGAATCACTACCAAAGTGATTCCAGTTTCCGAGCCGAACTGAACTAACCTATAACTTCTAGTACTTCTTTTTGTCCCATTGATGTCCACCCCATCCATCTAGGCTCTGGTGTTCTCCAGTCACGGTGTAATCTTTTGACTCCATTACTCCACTGTATATTTGACCAGGTCACCTACCTGTGTGGCTGCTGTAGATGCTGTCGTGTGTCACTACTGGCTGCTCATGGTCCTGAAAATCGCTAGGGTCACTGGACTGAAGAAGCTCCTCAAGTCGCTCCAAAACACACAGCCGGTCTGTGAGGTCCCGAATGCCAAGCCACTCTAGAACAGGAAGGCACTCTGACGAGTTAGAACAATGGGGGTGGGGTCCAAAGACAACTAGATGGGCTTTTTTTGGATTGCAGAGAGAAAAATATTTCATGTGAAAGAAAAGAGGACGTGAGGTACGATTGTTTCCTGAATGAGACAGAACCAAAAAAGGAATGCCCTTGTTTTACCCCCATTTTCACAATGTTCACAGTTCAATTCAAACTGTATGTAAGGATATGCATAGTTTTAAGGGACTGGCATTAGCTACATAATGCCAAGCAAACACAGTAACACAATGTAGTGTTTGAAATTTTGATGCTTTAGGGTAGTGGTCAGCAACAGGCGGCCCGCAGGCCAAAACTGGCCCGCCAGCAATAATATCTGGCCCGTGCCCGCAGCCAGATTAATTTTGATAGTGGCTGGTTCTGAAATAGATCTGTCATGACAGCAACAGTTACTCACAATCAGAGTAGGTTATGTGAGCGGAGCGGAGCGCGGAGTGGAGAGGTGTGATTTTGAATGGAGCGAGGAGCGGATTTTTTAAAGGTTGGAGCGTCGTGGTTTTCACTCACTCCAATAGCGCTCCACCACCGCTCCATCACGAGTACAATTCATGCCAACAGCCCCTAATATAACTGCATATTTAGCCATACCTGTCAACCCTCCCATTTTTCCCGGGATTCTCCCGTATTTTACCATTCTATCCCACTATCATTACGTTTAAATATTTTCCCGTATTTCTCCCATATTTTTAATCTTTCTATAAAAAAATCCTATGGGCGTATTTTATATGTTTGCTACATTCACCTCCGGTAAAACTCTCGTAATTTGTATGGCCCAAACCTCATTATATGAATAACCACGTCAACAAATTCCAAGGTTGCCCAGTTGCCAGATCTTGTTGTGGTTTTCATTCGCTCCAAGAGCGCTCCACCACCGCTCCATCACGAGTACAATTCATGCCAATGGCCCGTAATATAACTGCATATTTAGCAAGAATTCACGTTAAACATTTAGCTAGCTTGATAGAGAAGGATCACTCAAATCAGAAAGAATGTGAAGGCTATGATGACGGCAATGGACATGAGCAGGAAGTTATAGTTCTCAAGGAATTAGTTTGCTCCTTCTAGATATAGATATTTTCAGCTGAAAGCATGATTTAAGCAAGTACTACAACACTTATTCACATGCAATCGCTCTCTCAATAATGCATTCAAACAAATGTAATACAGTGCTACTTCATCTGTATCAGATTTCGAATGAGCAGAAATCTGTAAGAAATGCATCGATCCGTAGGAAAAATAACTGACAAAAAAGTAGGCTACTGTTATTTTCATCAAAAACTAAATTTGAACCGCAAAAAGCAGCAATTATACCTTTTAATGCTGACAACCATGTTATTAGCTTGTCATGTGGTAGGAAAAAAGTTTGAACACTATTGTTCCAATAAGCCACTTTGAAACTCTGCTGTTATTTTATTCATTTTATTTTTTAATATACGTTACATATATGTACACCACATGGATACGTTTTCTACGATGTTTGTGCTTTGATTTGAACGAAAACAAAGTATCCGTGTGGTGCGGCTGACATAGAACAACATACGCTGTTTGCGTTCAGTGGATAGTATACTCTCCAAAATGGCGCTAGGGTGAGGCAGAGGAGACGGATTGTTGAATAAAGTCGTTTTTTTTTTCTTTTGTGCACAAAAAGTATTTTCGTGTCTTCGTAATATTACGGTTGAACCCCTGATGTCACATGGATTATTTTACCAATCTCCTTGCTACATTTCTGGACGTTGATCGTGGTAGTACCCTTGCTGTCTATGGGAGGATCAGAGAGCTGTCAGAATGCATCAAAAATATCTTAATTTGTGTTCCGAAGATGAAAGGAGGTCTTACGGGTTTAGAACGACATGAGGGTGAGTAATTAATGACAAAATTTTCATTTTTGGGTGAACTAACCCTTTAATGACTGTCCTCCTACAGGATTAAACACAGAGTAACAGCTCACTACCAGTTACAAAAGACACTGTAACAGTCTGTCATAGGCAATTCTAGTTGCATTTTTCATCAGTTAATTTCTTAAATTATCCTTTGACTATGTTTTGGGCCACCATGTAGTGGTGAAAAAAAATTTTGGCCCGATGCCAAACTTACTTGCTGACCCCTGCTTTAGGGACTGACAAAAGTCTTTAAAAGTATTTAAGATAGGTTCTTCCCAAAATGGATATATTAAAAACATGTCAATGACACATTTCACCCTAAAACACAAAAAACAATAAATTATATTTTGCACAAATCTAAAGCCTCTTTTTTAAAGGCCATTAAGATTTATTTGTACTGGGAAATATTAATTTTGAGTTTTTGTTGCTCATTTCTGAATTTTTTTTATTTACTTCATTACATTAAAGGTACTTCAATAGTTTAGGGCTGTCAAATTTGTGTTGATGTGTGTGTGATACATAAATGTTTTAAATACATTGCTTTATTATTTAATTACTTATTATTTAATTGGCTTCAGTGTTTGAATTTCTCATCCATCGTTTTCTTCAAGTAAAGATAAATATTTATTTAAAACACGTCCAGGTCAATACATCCAGGATATATTCTTGACAGGTTTTGTGTGTTTCACTCATATTTGTCTGTTGACAAAAACCTAGAAACACTCTCTTTCAGACAACACATTTTTAAAAGAAAACTCACTACAAGAACTCCTGAATCACTCACATACAAAATTTCACATCGCTATGAAACAGTCTGAATCATACAATAAACCAGACCCCTCTCTAATACGCCCCTAACCTCATCAAAAACAGAAATAGACTACAGATGCCTCCTCCCCTCACACCCCTGCTGACGCTTGAACTTCAAGTTCCTTGACTGTTTCAGATAAACAGTTTATTCCACGGCCAGAGTGCCCAGAAGTGAATTCGGGGAATCTGACATGCCTAAAAGTCCACAGATAGGTCTCCTAACGAAAGTTTCCAAAGTCTCTGACCTCGGAGTCTTGCAATGGACGTGTTGCAGTGGAACTACGTGCTTACAGTTTAAGTCCTGACCAAGGTATGAAGCATGTCAAGCATGATTCCCAGAATTGCAAAACTGGGAGAATGTTTATCTACCCTCTTAACTTCATAAACACACTTCCTTCAAATTTACTACCTACAATGTCCATACAGCAAATGCCTCTTTTTTTCTAGACTGACGTTAACTTTGAATAATGTTCAAACATTTTCATACTAGGTGACTTTGAAGAACTTGGCATCCCTTTTAAAGTACAATCGTGACAAGAAAATTAATTTTAAGCTATTAAAAAGCTGAAATATTCATCCAACACAAATTCAACTCACAGATTTCCACCTCCTTTACACCAAAGATGTCCTGGATGAGAAAACTCCACTGAACTCCTCTACCCGTTGACCATTTGTCTTGAGCCGTACTCCTTTGTTCACACGCTAACCGACACTGCTGCAGTAAGCTCGTACACTGAACTAACTAATGCATTCCATCAGGTGTGGCTGTAAGGATAGGTGAGTTGGATCACTGCCAGTTATCTACACACCTTCAAACCTGCCTGCTGCTGTTAACACTCCAACTTACATCAAAATGAGTAGAGCTAATTATCAGAGACTAGGTGTGCAATAAATATCTGAAATCTGACTAATATAACAGTTGACACAAAAGTAATTGTGGTTTATACAAATTATTCCTCTATGATGCTTGCCTGAAACCTCAAAAAGAGTCCAACTTTATCTAATCCAGATTATCGGGTTTGGGTTTTGGAGTTTACTGGAATGTTAAAATAGTTTCTTTACCATTTCAAAATTTTCACTTTCACTTTTTGATTTCATATCGTGTGCCAAGACTTGTTTACCTGTTACTCTTCAATTTCTGTATGCTACAATTGTTGAGATGTTGTCATAATCAATGAGCTAACAAACCTTCCTCAGAGTAGACACCACATTTAATTGGACACAAATGAAAACGAGACATGGGACAAATTTAGATGGGACACTGCATTCAAAAACTGCTGGACAGAGTGAAAATATAACATCTACATTTCATTATATTTATGCATTTGACTTTTTTCTAGTTATCGACCGATATTGATATTTTATAACCGATACCAATTATTGAGCCAAGCTGCATAAACTGCATATCAGGCATTTATGTAATACATCTAATTTGTGCATTAATGGCTGTCATGTTAAATAAAGTTTACTAACTACAGTAAATCAAGTACCCGTGCACGCCGTTGTTGTTGTCTTGTTTCCCCTCAGATGCGCTGCAATGGTGATCCTGCGCGCAATTCTCAAAACATCCACAAGATGGCGGCGTTTATCGGTGAATCTGATATTACAAAACCGATATCCGATTATTGTAAAATGCTTAAATATCGGGAAAATATCGGTAAATCGATATATCGGTCGATCTCTACTTTTTTCTCCAAAGCGACTTACATTTAAGGCTTACTATTAGGACATGCATTCCTTGGAAATCAAACCCATGACTTTGGTGTTGCTAGCACCATGCTTTTCTGTTTGAGCTACAGGAATATAAAGGAAGCCAAATTATTCAGTTTAGGAAACAAGACGTCATCTTTGTAATATTATACATAGTATTTTTCTTACACGGTATAAATGGGTCATTGTACATGAAAATATATAACTGTCTTTATATTTTAGGATGGGGGCTAGGGGGTTCAAAAAGGGATCATCACATTAGGGGGCATTTGTCCAACTGGACTAGTCAAGTTATTGGAGGACTTGTTGATTAGTCGACTATCGTGAGCCATCAATAACCCTAACATGTTGTCAACAGACAAATCCCTGAATGTCAGGCCAAACTGAGCAAAGGATCCACCTGCTAAGAAAAGTTGAGTAATGTAGAAACAGGTGGCAAACTGCAAGTCCTCTGATAAGAAACTAAAACACCTGGCTTGTCCTAACACAGACAGCAGTTATTCCTTCCTCATATTTCTAACTGCTGCTGCCCGTCTCTTTCAAGCGCAACTAAACAAAGCCAAGAGCAACATGGGTACTGTCAAGCTATCTGAAAGAGTGCAATTAATTAAAAAATGTTTCATCCTCTTGAATTTTATAAAGAAATAAATGACCCATGGTGTGCAATGTCCAAAATTATCCCCAATGGTGTGCAATAATCTGCCGATGAAGTTGTGCACACATTCTCATTTAATACAATCTCACTTCCTTGACAAAAAGATATTTGGTTATTTACTGAGAAAAAACTCAAGTTACCACATAACAAACAAAATAAATATAAGCCATTTCAAAAGGTCCGATTTTAAATTGCAGTGGTAGTTGTACTAAGAAAGATCAGATCATTCAAGATGGATGTATACCACTAACTGTAACCTGGTTTCTGATTGTCCATAACATTCTGAATGGATGCTGACATTGTCTAAATATTTATGTTTCATGCACAAGTTTCCCAGGGCCCCCATGCAGACAGTGTTTACTCGGGTAATACATCAGGAATGTGGCCCAGGGTAGGTTTGAGCACGGGCTCGATGCTGGCACTCTATCAAGCCTCTGACAGTACAGTCCACTCCTGCCCTCATTACGCTGAGACACTCCAGGTTCTCAGTACAGCACTGACAGATGTTCAGGTTATTATCTGATCAAGGACTGACGTTAATGCTTAACTTAAAATGTTTTGGAATTGAAAACTAAAACGGTTTCTTAACCATCACTTTAGGACATGCTTGCTAAACTTCAAAACTATTTCCAAAAATACCAAGTAGTTTGGTATATAGTGTGACTAATACCATCACATCTAGTCTTTCAACACACATCTCCTTTTACACTTTAAGACTTTTTAGTCATATGACCAGAAGCTGACACAATAGAACTAATCACCAAACAGATTTGATTTGAACGGATTTGGACGTATAGAAGTCTAAAGAGAACAATATGTACTGGTGTTTTTGTTAGCTAACGCAACAATAAACAGCTTACAATGACAAATGTCATACAATGTCATATTGTGTGACCATCAAGCAAAAAGTAACAATATTTCCATATACCTTGAAAGCATGGCAGCCGAGCCTACACAGCTTGCTCATGTTTTTTAGAATTCTAGTAAAGTTTTTAAAAAAGTTTTTCAAACAAATATCATTAACTAATAATTCATAAATATAAGAAACTTTTTCTTGTCATAAATATGCCAAATTATCTGATATCTTAAACGATTTATTGACCTTGACACACATCCATTAGGGTCTGCAGGGGTCCTCTTTATGATATAATGCACCACTTTACTTTGATTTGGCAGTGAAATGTTTTTCAAATGTTAATAAAGCAGTTTTATTAAAATATTTTTCTAACAATTAATAATAGAACGTTATACAAAACATGTTAAACTTTTCTTAAAAAAAAAAGAAAAAAACATTTTATATAGGATTTTTTTTCTTCATCATGATATCACAAGGACAACTGCATCACCCTGTGTGATTTTTGTTAACTTATGCAGACCAAAGAAATTTAGAAATATAAAATATGCTCATCATTGAAAAGGTATATCCAAGTCACTGTATGTACGAATTGCATTTTTAACAATTTTTTTAATAAAATGATAGATGTCGACACAAAAATTAGCGCTGTCATTGAACCATATATACATGTTACTATAGGCAAGAACTTTACCCTTTAGTAACACTTTTCAGAGAACTGTGACAGAAGAAAGCAAGATTTTCCATTGCATTTTCTTGTCTTACTTCCCGACCTGAATGAATATTGCCGCTGGCAACAACGGTAAACTGTCTAATGCTGATGGGTGGTAGGGCAGCATTCCTCAAGGGATAGAATTTCACCAGGACAACCTCCTGACATCAAAACTTAAAAGCGGGAAAGATCAGGAAGGTGACCTTAGAAAATGTCTTAAGTCAGAGCGAGCAACACTCTGATGCCACCCCCAACTTTCACAGGCACTGTTTACATAACAGGGGAGCATTAGTGGAACATTTCCAGGGGTTTAATGAACTCCAGAGAGCTCGTCCATGTTAAGAGTTATTTTATGCTTTAAGTAGGACATGATAACACTGACAATATTGTTATGGATGAAGGAGGAGCTAATACAGAATAAAGTTTATACGTGTTTGAAAAGATACCGAAGAGAACAAGATGACGATGAGGCCACAAGAACGGCATAAAGGCTGAAGATTAAACGTTTATCTGAGGAATTGAGATGACATTGCAAGATCACTGAGTAAATGTGTCTTTTTATGAACTGTTGACAAACTAGAGCTGTTAGTTGGTGGGCTGCCTGAACGAATAGTCAAATAATTGGCAATAAAGTATTAAATGTGCTTGAGTGCAGTTTTCTTTCCAGGTTTTTTTTTTTTTTTTTTTAAGCTATTAGGTTTTGATTTAAGCCACAGTTATGACAGACAGCTACATGTTATTGCTAGTCACTTGCAGGTGCTATTTAGGGGGAGGGACAATCTCATTCCAGAGATCATCTAATTGGACAAAAATCTGTGTAGTCATCAATAATTTTGGTTTGGTTACATGGAAAAGAAAAACTGTACATTTAAAACACAATTATCTGAAAAGTAATTTTTGTCAAAGTTTAGGATTCCACTAAACTTTCCACTAAAACTTCCTTTTTAAGGAACAAAAAGAGATGCACCCCAAACCATAAACTATTCTCACACACAAATTTGATTAGTCTTTCAGCATGCATCCAATGAGTGGATGAGGCAGTGACAAAGGAACAGTCCGAGAACAAAGACAGAGCAGACAGAGAGATTAGGGCAGAAGGGGGAATTGAGAAACGCATGGCAGGAACTGAGCAGGAAACGCAACATTCCATTCTGGAAAGGTCTGGCGCTGCAACCGTGGAGAAAGCGTAAAGCTCAGCCTCCCCCTGTGTTCATTACTCCTAGATCGGAGAGATTCTCACACTGCAGGACTGGAAAAGAAGTAGGCTAAGAAACTCTGACACATCTGCTCCCTCTCTCTACCTCTGTTTCCATGTTCGTCGCAATATGTCTTCGCTGCATTAATTCACCTCCTCCCTCGATTGTGCTGC
This sequence comes from Sinocyclocheilus anshuiensis, assembly GCF_001515605.1. Lineage (NCBI taxonomy): Eukaryota > Metazoa > Chordata > Actinopteri > Cypriniformes > Cyprinidae > Sinocyclocheilus > Sinocyclocheilus anshuiensis. The sequence goes on along the minus strand of NW_015544226.1, from coordinate 315,441 downwards.
TTTCTTGGAATTCAACCGTGATTCATTTTAAGGGATTACGTTCTTTTAAACATGTGAGGGGCCTGATGGGAAGTCAGTGCTGAGAGAAACCAGAGGATAGCACTTGGGGCTACAACAATTCAGTGCACAGTGGATTCAGGATTTTATTATACTAAGGTACTCTATGAAGTATCATTGAATACCATATGAAACCATACATTTATGCAATACACTTCCATAGGTGAATCTGTGCATCTAACAAAAATGTCCAGGTATAAAAAGGCAAGAAAATTATTTATTAAATGATTAAATTATTTTGCATAAAGAAAATTAAACCTATTTTAGGACCAGAATTTTACATCTTATTTATTATCATTAAGCATATTTCATGATAGAATCATTATCATTTTTAACATTATTTCATAATATAATTTATAAATAGTGGTCGACCGATATGGGTTTTTTGACAGCCGAACACACACACACACACACACACACACACACACACTAGGGCTGTCAATTTTTTTTTTTCGAATTTTGAATATTCGTCGAATTTAAAATAAAAATTTATAAAAGTCCCGACTCGAACACATCGGCCAAACAGAAAAACTTATCGGCCAATGCCGATATTTGAAAAATAGATATCCATTATTATAAATTAAAATACCACCATGACATAGTAAACAATTTATATCTAAATAATAATACACTATTTTATAGTACAGAAACATAGTACAATAAGAACGAGATGGTTTGCATTAAGGCAAGGAAATGTTGATGCATGAATGTGCATACTTGTCATGAAAATCATGCCACAATGCCATGATTTAAATGAATTGCTGCCCAGTAATACTGCTGGCAAAGGTATATTACTGATGTTTCATTCATCACTTTTTTATCTTTAGCCAACAATAAAAGAAAAAGAAAGAGCTGCAATAGAGGCCCTGCAAACCTGTGTGCCAATATGGCAGAAAAATCCAACATGAGTCACAGAATAACTCCCTCCATTTCTTTTCTTCCTCCATACTCCAACTGCAACAAGGTCTCTATAATGTGGTTCTTTTCCCCCCACAAGTTCCTGATACAGGCCCAAGTATTTGGAAACACAGCGCTGCTCCCCTTAACTCCAGTTCAACTGTAAGTGTCGTTGCATTATAATATTTTTGTTAGCCTATCCAGTTGAAGCCACTAGATGTGGTGCTGCTGCGTTGTTCATTAAAAATATCGCGGAAAAAGAGAACATCAATGCGGAGAAGATCTGGTTTAAATCAAAACTGAAACCAAGCCGTTCACACAGAACACATATTTCGAGCATTTTCTAGAGGGACATCTATCACTGTTGCACTCGCATCTCGCACAAAGGAGCCACATGTTTAGAAAGCCATGTAAATTTAATGCAAGTTTAACTTATAAACATATATTGAGACTTTATGGTGGATTTTTCCCCCATCCCACTGCATCTCATGTTTTTAAATGAAAAATTCTTTAGCCAACAATAAAAGAAAAAGAAAGAGCTGCAATAGAGGCCCTGCAAACCTGTGTGCCAATATGGCAGAAAAATCCAACATGAGTCACAGAATAACTCCCTCCATTTCTTTTCTTCCTCCATACTCCAACTGCAACAAGGTCTCTATAATGTGGTTCTTTTCCCCCCACAAGTTCCTGATACAGGCCCAAGTATTTGGAAACACAGCGCTGCTCCCCTTAACTCCAGCTCAATCCCCACCCACTCTTCCATCCAAAGCCTTAATGAAAAGCATGTGCTAGAGATGCTTCATCTTTGCCACTGAAGCTCTGCACCAGTTTCGTTCCCTCAGTAGGGGGAAAAAAGACATATTCAGCCCCCCCACCACATATTCCCATTCCCATTTTGTCAGAGGAAAAAAAACACATCTATAAAATCTGAAATTTATGACCAAAGTGACAATTAACAGAGTTTCGGTCATGTACGACAGATGTGGGGGATGCAAGCAGCAAGATCTCGGTCAAACATATCCAGTGTCTATGCAATTTTAATATCTTTGTAGTGTCTTTGTTAATGAGCAGGAAGGTTCAAAATGTATTTTAAGATAACAGCAGCAATAAAGGGACACATTCAATTTGATTTTTACATTTTAAATTCTAGGGGTGTAAGAAAATATCGATACACGTGAGTATTGCGATATTTTGTTTGGCGATACTGTATCGATTCTCAAAAATGCAATATCGATATTTTAAAAAAAAAATGTATACAGGATTCATGGCCGTTGTTTCGTTTTGAGTTTATATCCCGACCGCTAGATAGCAGTCTTCTTACCTCTGAACTTAAACAGTGACAACATGTGTGTTCCGCTCCTGCAAGGTTTGTCCAGTCCCGCCCGCTTCCACAATCATTCTAATATTGCATATAATTTTCACGTATCAGGGAGCCGCTATCAATGGGGAGTATTAAATTTAAATTCAATTAAATTCAATTAAATTTATGCATTTAGCAGACGCTTTTATCCAAAGCGACTTACAGTGCATTCAGGCTCGAATGCTGCTAACGCAATGCTCTACCACTGAGCCACAGGAACATTAAGTGTAACATTTATTAGTATTTAGAACATAAGTATTTTACAAAATTCGAATTTAGTTTTTCCGCCATTTTGACAGCCCTAATACACACACACAACCATATAATGTAATATTTATACCATTAAAGCAACAACACTGATGATATGGTTTTAGCAAGGTAAGTCTTCAGTCAACCAGATGGCAAAAACTCTCTATTTCGGTTTGACAAAGGTCGAAACAGAAAGCATTATATACTTCATTTGACCAACTGGAGTCGAATCACTGTCTGGCTTGTGGTGGCTTCCCCCTATTCCTGAAATTTTAAATGACACATCCAGCTTATGCAATTTATGGCCCAGATATGAGTGAATGGTGAGACACTGTACCTCGCCCATGTGACTGTGTCTGAAAATTAGTGACACATTCCACCACAGGGGTGTCTGACTTCACTGCCCTGAGGTAAGCAGGTATACATCATGCTGGGGCATTGGGTTACACAAGACATTGTCAATGATAAAACTTTGAAAGTTAGCACTAGGGGTGCAACTATTTTAATAATACATTAATTCTTTTATTAGGCTGTTTCTTTGATTAATCCAAGGGCTGAGTTGAGTTTGATTTCAGGTTATGTTTTTATTTCTTTCTTTCTTGTATTTTTATTTATTTATTTATTTTTATTTGAAAATGTTACCTGGACACGTATTTACGAGACCAATTCAAAATGAGAACATTCTGTAGAAACCTACTTCAACCTGTCTTATTACGCTGCTGTTATTTTTGGAAAAATCATTTTGAACCTGAATGCTTATAAACAAAGACATATTACAAAATATTACAATTATATCAGGCAGTTTTCAGTTCACAGTCAGTTTGAAAAGAGTTGTTAATGAATATTAACTGCATAATATCCACCAACCAGAGGACCTTAATCGTAGGATTAACATTTACCATTTTGCACTGCTGACAATACCGCACGGAAGAGGCTTTTGTTTAGCCTTGTAATCACTGTTTTACACATTCAGTTAATTTATTTTACTTTATTTTTGCACTGCAACCAAGCAAAATGAACGTCTTAAAGGTTCAGCACAGACCCAAATAACCAACAACGGAATTTGTCAACTTTTCATTATCAGTTTCATCAACATTCTTTAGTTAGCACCATGTCCTTTTACCCATGTCTTTTAATAGGTGTTTTTGTGTTATATGGACACGGCAGATTCCATCGAGGGGGATGGGCGATGCGGTGTTCTCAGTTGGACTCAACGTAATTGTAAAACTTAAGGACTGCAGGCTTTTTGGACTTCCAAAAAGCTCAGTGGAAAAGGCAATTGGGTGATTTGGAGGCTGAGTCAGCAAGCAGAACTTTGGCCTCTCTGAAAAAAAAGAAGGAGGGAGGCAGGGGGCAAAGGAAGTGAGGGATGGAAAGAGATGGAGAGAGGAGGGAAAAGCGAAAGAGAGCTGACATTCCTGCACTGTGAGTCAATGCCGCTAGGCACTTTTCTGGCAAATGTTCACTACCTTTACAACAAAAAGCAATGGCTTTCCATGGCACTGTTCGGATAACAGGAAGAGAGAGGAGACCATCCGAATAATGAGCTTCCAGCTAATAAAGCTGTGGGTTCGTTCTGGAAGTGTGATGGACATTTCTTGGAATGTCGTCCATGGCTACCCCAGTAACCCTTTTGGAAATCTGAGTAAACAAGTCCTCCCTACATTCAAGCACTCAAGCACTCAATGAAAGCATTATGAGGCAGGGCCTATACTCCTGTTAGCAATGGTTAAGTAGTAAAGGGCAATTAGTTTCACCTAATAAATCCTGAGAGTTCCTCATAACTTGGCCTCTTGCTTTGATTTCCAATAACACATGACTGCATTCCTGCCCTATGTAGTGTGCATATCTGTGTCCTGCTCCCCCTCAGCCCTGGGCAGCATTCCTCAGAAGAGTGGGGTGACATCCGTCAGCAGGACCTCTAATGATCCCCATGCAGCCTAATTCATTACTTAACATAATTTACAATGGAAAAGTAAATAGGGTTGACAGCTATAATGCATCTTTAAGAATCTGTGTTGGAAAAATTTGCCTTTTCAACAATCAGTTAGCATATAGGCCTACCCTAAATATTGCTTCTGCAGGACAGATATACTTTTTAAAAGCTTATTCATATAATATTAACAGTACACGTAGCATTCATGCATGTCTTCGGGCCATATGGAGCAGGTTGACTTGTAGCAAATATGTCAGCACTGCGCATGTCATATCGTCCTATCTACAAAGTAACAGCAATACAACTTTCTCAACAGCATTCTCATTCACTGCAGGAGGATGCAAACCATGCAAAGCCTGCGTTTTCAAAAACTAGCTAATGAAACGTCTTTAGGTTCTCAAAGCACGAAAACTTTAAGACTTTAAGCCTCATATTTACAGTCGCTTAAATAAGTTTTGGTGAAACTTTTGCAGACTGACTAAAATAACAATCCTTGTAATTTGATTTAAATAATAATTGTTTACAATGAATTATCTGCTAAAGTTATTTACCTTCATAAGTTTTCGCCAAGTCCCGCTTTATTTCGATCTGCCGCCAGTTTTGTGCGTCCAACGTTTTAAGTCCGTTACAAGTTGTTGTGTTGATTCCAAAGCTTCGAACACGCTTCACAGATGTTTAAACTCGTCAATCCGAGGAGACTTTCCGATAATCTTTGAACTTTTCTTCACATAAAACGCGTTCCCTCTTCTTCCCTGTTTCATTTTTTTGAGCTGGTTTTCCACTAGAAGTGTGCTGTGAGGGGAAGGACTAGGATTGCCCTCCCTCTTCTTCATGCGAACTGTGAACTGAAATCGCCGCTGCAGCGAAATTACTTCAAATTCAATAGTTGTGAGGAGAAAAAAACAGTTCCCGTTTGCAGAGAACTATAAGGGAATCAAAATCACTTTTTGTTTTAAAGCCAGGAGAGCCCTCCTTCGGAGTGTTTGTCGATTGTTCCTGTTCCTCTGTTGGCTTTAGTTGCTCAAGCAAGAAAATGACAAAAAGCTTTTGTGTGTCTTTAAGATTAGGAGCCTGTCAAAGAGTCTTGCGTGCAGCACAGCCCACAGCAGTGACTTCAGAGCGAAATGATTGAAGAGATTTAAAATTCTTGCTTTTCCCCACAATAAATATTTGTCTATAATAAATCTCTTAAGCATTAACGGTAAAAAAAATTAAAATAATGACTAATGATAACTAACTTTATCTTGGGATACTTATAGTCAGAGCTGGGTAGTAACTGATTACATGTAATCTGGATTACGTAATCCGATTCCAAAAATTAAGTACTTGAAATTAGATTAAATTACATTTTAAAATACTCATAATCAGACTACAGTTACTTTTTTATTGATTAGATGATTATATATTTTTCACACAATTATTCATAATTTATTTATTCTCCCTAATGCTTCTTTTCTATCTTTTAAGTTTTCATTTCTAAAATAGCCTTATATAGCCTTACCAGTCTACCTAAACAGTTTTGTAGACATTCACACAAAGACCAGTCACTAGTCAGGTGGCTATAATTACACAGAAAATTGAGAGGGCACAGCATTTGATCACTGGGTTTACAAAAATCATTTAAATTTTAAGAAGCATTTTCTCAACATTGCATCAACTACTGATGAACACTCAATTACCACTCAGTAGGTTATTTAGCCATGCATTGATTGCTATGTGTTTGGAAAGCATTTGTCTTTTAAAGCGGTCATATGATGCGATTTCAAATTTTCCTTTCTCTTTGGAGTGTTACAAGCTCTTGGTGCATAAAGAAGATCTGTAAAGTTGCAAAGACTAAAGTCTCAAATCCAAAGATATATTCTTTATAAAAGTTAAGA
>NW_015544226.1:297303-308951 GCF_001515605.1 Sinocyclocheilus anshuiensis | reverse complement strand
CTTGTTGTTTGTCATTTCTCTGATCACAAATGCAGACATGGTTTTATGTTTACGCGTTGCAACGCAACGTGTAAAAAGACAGTATAAGTCATTATAATCCGTAATTATGTCCCCACTGGATGCAACAAATGCCTCGTTTATAATGGGTTTTAATGTTTTTGTCTCATCGCTCCGGCCGGACAGGGCATCATCACAGTATGGCAAGGGGCGTAACATTTCCGTCACACGCTTGAGGTATTCAGCCAATCACAACGCACTGGATAGCCAGCCAATCACAGCACACCTCGCTTTTCAGACCGATGAGCTTTGTAAAAATTGACGCGTTTCAGAAAGGCGGGGCATAGAGGAGAAACAATAATGTACAGTATGTGGAAAAGAATGTGTTTTTTTAACCTTAAACCGCATAAACACATTTCATTACACCAAATACACAAAATAATGTTCTTTTTAGCAACATCATATGACCACTTTAAACACATTAAAATGCACAAATTCATAATAATTTCTTATTTACAATGAATGCAGGGATTCCCAAACCTTTTTTTTTGTCAGCCAAACCTCTTTCACCTACTATATTTACTTGAAGTACCCCTGAGATTTTAAAATAAATATTTTAATTATTAAGTATCAAATTTGCATGTTCACTGTTCTCTGACGTTGGTTAATGGTCACATGACATGCAGGTAAACAAATAAATTATTTCATCTTTTAGTAAGTGTTTTATTTTAATTGTTATTTTTAAAATAATTTATTTTAATTTGACATTTTTATGATGTAATTAATTATTAGCTTTTCATTAAACTCACGAAACTCAGTTCCCTCATGAACCCCAGTTTGGAAAACCTGTAATGTTTGTAAGGTTTAATGCACTTCATATTGTTAATAACAATGAATATATTTTCTTTCCCCATGTATTTTTATATCAATATGGTACACAATTATCCTATTTAAATCAATGTGATAAACAAGTTAGGTCAAAAGTAATCTAAAAGTAGTCTGATTATTACCTAAAATGTGTAATGTAATGGATTACGTTAACTAACAACAATTTCTGTCATGTAATTGGGAATCAGTAACGGAATTCAATTTTCAAGTAATCTACCCAGCTCTGAATTTATAGTAAACAAGCTTACCAGCAAAAGTAGACCAGGAGTTGACAGCTTTAAAAGTTACATATTAATAGCCTATGTTAATATATCCTGCATATGTGACCAAAAAATTTACTTTAATGTATTTCAAATTTTGGAAAAAAGCCTGTATGTTGCCAAATATATTTTAAAAGACAATGTACATTTTACCCAGTAATTATATTATTACAGCTGCTGGACAGTCCGATTTTGATGAATGTAGAGTCATGTACCACCTTTGTTATCAGTACATTTTTATAGTAACAAATTGATTTGAATAACTCAAATAGGTTGGTATATTAATCTTACATAATTTAATGGAATACAGTTAGGAGCTGTAAAATATAAAGTCAAAATATCATCCCTTAATTTTGACAACCACAACAGTGAATTTAACACACACACACACACACACACACACACACACACACACACACACACACAAATTGCTTAGTGTATTATTGTTAATATTTCTTTGTAGTAACCGGACAGTTGCAGAATAATATCCAATGGCTGCATTTGCAAAAGCTTAATGATAATAGAATGACATCAGCCAGTGTTAAAAAATGCCTTTCTACTAAATAAACATAGCACACCGTATAATGCCTCTATCCTTTCTTACTTTCTAAGATGAATAGCTACATTTGTTTGAAGTAATGGTAAATGTCCAATGGAAGTGTTTATTTAGGGGTTTTGAATACAACAAAGGATTGTTACTAACAGGCCCAAACCTGTACAATAAATATATTACCAGTACCTACCATACTGAGAAACAGACTACAATATGACAAAAAAAAACATTGAGATTTCTTTTCTTTTTTTGCCTGCGATTGCAACAATTATTCAATGCAAACTAATTCACACATATGCAGCCAGCGACATTAAACATAAATGTCAAGACAGGTAATAAAAAAGGCTTAAAATCATGCCTGAAAGTGTCTTTTAATTTATAAAAAATGTAAGACAAAAAAGTCTTACCTAAAACTGAACCAGTGACTTCCAAAAGGTCTAATCCAGAAACGCCATTTTCTGGGAAGACATAAATATGTAAAACTATGTTTATATACTCTATTAATCTTATGAGAGGTAACCATGGAAAAATAATCATACTGAGGAGTATATAGTATAGAACAAATATACAGTATATAGAAATTAAATGGTATCACAATCAGTGTTAGGCTCATTACTCCAAAAATGTAATTTATTACTTGTTACAAGTTACTCCTTTCAAAAGTAATATTATTACTTTATTTATTACTTTCTGGCAACAGTAATAAGTTACACTACTAATAACATTACTTTTCCTGCACACCCCACAGAAGTCGTAATTGTGTATTTTCCCCATAAAATTCTTCTAAAATGTTACTAACAATATATTTCGGCCTCATCATTTGACCAAAATCTACATTAGATCGCATATTACAAACACTCAATGGTGATTGATATGTGTAGCTTGAAGCTAATCGAAGCTAATTGTAGCTATAGCTACAGTATGATTACATTTCATGAAGTATTTTATCAAAAGAAATCACATAAGTTCATAGGATTTTTAATTATAGTAATATATAATTTATATCGGGATCAGAGGGATGTGGGTGGGCAAGCCATGTAATGCCAGAGTAAAGTAATATATACAGAGTGAAGCCACAACTTCCACATCTGTGTTCAGATCACCTTAGCTTTCCCCTGACAAAATCAGTGTATGGCAATATTTCCATTCCCTGAATGCAAGCGTTTCCATATTCCAAGCTTTCCTGATGCACTGGTGACTTCATGTGCCTGAGCGAGTCGTGAAAATTATGAAAATAAATCTAGGAATTATTGGATTTCAAATCAGTAGGGGTTGAGGCATCAAAAGTAACTAAGTAACTAGCTGTTTTATGGATGGTAACTGTAATATTATTACTGAAATCTTATTAGTAATTAGTTATAGGGGAGCGTGGGGCACAAAGTAACGCGGGGTAAGTTGTAACACACGTGGTTTAAATATTTCCACACATGCTAGCATAACCAAATTTACAGCATTGACTAGTTACTATATCAACATTATATAGAGAAAAAAAGTGCGCCAAAATTCAAAAAGTCTTTTGAAGATATCGCTGAACATTTATTTTACCATAGTAAAATTATATTTCTGGCTTAAGTACATTTTTCATCTCAGTTTTTATTACTCATTTAAAATGAGACAAATCTGCTATTATTTTAATCTCCAATCTGTTATTTATCAGTTTAAATTATTTTTTTGAATGCTTCGCTAACTATCAGAAGACAGTAACCGGTTTTAAATTCCAGTTGCGCAGATGGGGTATGTTGTAACACTGCGTTACAATGCGCCCTGCTGTGCTATTCGATGACATTAGCGATGTAATTCACACTATTTACTTTAATAAATTTTAATGATAAACGACGAGAAACAGGTGAATAAAGACTGACAGTCAATGTTTATTATTATTTCAAGACATGCAAAGCATTTTGGCTCGTTTATGTGGGCCGTCCCAAGCATGGTTGCAATGTGTTCATTGTCAAACTCCAAAATCAGATTATTTTTAATTCTTAAAAAACGCCATTATTTTATTTGAAATAAATATTTTATTTTATTGACAAAATATTTTAGTTTGTCTTGTATATTCATTTCACTTCCAATTTTTGAGGGTAAATAAAGAAAAACATATACACTGTAATTATGAAGTAATTATGAATATTTGTACTACACAAGTGTGAAATTACTGTGGATAAAAAAAAATTATACTCTGAACCCCATGTGGATTTACACAATTTGAGAAAGTCAAAAAAATCTCTCCCCTACTACTAGTTACTGTAAAAAGTCATATTATTACTGTAACTAGTTACTCGTAACTAGTCACTGGCCAACACTGATCACAATACAATTATAAACATGAAGGTCAGAGTCAATCTCAACAGAACATAAGGCTTGAAAACTGCAACTGAGCGCCATCTTGTGAAGTTTAACAAATAAGAAAAAAAGATGACAAACTACAATACAAAAAAATCTACAGCCTTTTAAATGTTACAGTTTTTGTGCTGTTGTAACTCTTCAGATGTTCGATGAAAATGAATCACCTCACCCACAAAACTCTGCGCATATTGAGGAAATCCAATATGCTTTATCCATGTGGACACTTGGTCTGGGCTCCAGTCCTCGACTGAAATCATGCTTGCTTGCATTTACACTCTCTCCTTCAGCATCGTTCCTTCCTTGGAAATCAACATCACACAAGCAATGAATATAAACAACAAACAATTCACTAACATAAAGTTCTCGACTTCAGGCTTTTTACCAAAGTTGTGGGTTGAAGTGAAGGGAGTATAAAATCCTATGAAATCCATTTCATTAGATCAATGCACATGTACAGTAAGCTATTAATCTGATCTCCATCTTCCACTGCTGCGTGTTGTAAGAAGGAGACGCTCACATAAATCTTTACTGACTCGTTGTTCGCGTGTGTCACGGTCCTATAAAACAGATGACTGCGGCTAAAGAGAACAAAACATATTTTACCTTAATCCCGAAAACAACCCCGCACTTTTCGCTCACAGCTGTGTTGTGCTGAATGACGCATACACACCTCAGCAGGTGAGGGCGGAGCTAAGACAATATCGTGCATTATGGGAAATGTAGTGTAGAATCCACGACCACCAACAACAATTTAATTCTCACGACGAGCCGTACTGTACAACAGAGCATTAAGTATTATTTCCAGATTAATTTCGAGTCGGAAATAAAGAAAGTTTGGTATAGTAGCCTACAGCTGTCTTTGGCTCACTTAATAGAAAGTTGGATGTATTTATATAGGGTGAGCCACTTTTTGTTAAACTTATTTAGATACCCATGTTTTTTTCTTTTCTTTTATTTATTGTCTTTGTTAACTTTAACGTCCAGCTGTAATATTTACATTAGAATTCAGTTCATATTATGTGTTATTTGGAAGTTATATACAAACAAATTTTGAGATTATAAACTTGACAAATGTCAGGTAAAGTGGGCCACCAAAAAAATAAAATAAATAAATAAATAATCTTTTTTTTTTTTTAAATGTTGTTAGATATCAGAATTTTTTTTTTTTTTAAACATATCAAACAAACGCATTCAACAACATATTTAACAAACCTAAAAACATATAGCCTAGACTATGAGTAAAATTGTACACTTAATTCATTTGTAAGACTGAACTGTAAAACTTTTTTCTGTCTTTTTTCTCTAAGCACCTTAAATAAACCATTTTTAAAGCTTGTACTCTGCATCTACTTTTTGCTCCTCTCATCCTTTTTTCCACTCCAGAATCAACTTTATGCACAACTTTATCTTGCACACACATTTTGGTTTTCTAATAAGTAAATTATACGTTATTTATCAAATAATCAGTGAATGTTGGTTTATTTAATTGATGTGAGTAGAATTAGCAAAGGTTTAAGGTGGCCCACTTTACCTGAAACCCACCAGTCCACTTTATTCAGCCAAAGTGGGCTGGCAATATTTACCCATCTTACAAGAAAAACGAAAATAAATATTTTATTTATTCAAATATATATTTCAATGTATTATTTGCATTTTAATCCATGTTAACTGCAGTAACAATGAGTGTTGTCATAATAGTATGTTTATATTTAGTAACCAACCTTTCAAGTTAGAAATAAAAATCTCAATGTCTAAGGGCTTCCTACCGTTCATGATAATGAGTTCTTCTTTTAGGTGTAGACACAAACACCAGGGTCACATTGCATCAGCTAAAACTACTTCATTTTAAAAAAGTGTCCCATTAAAGACCATTGTTATGCTCAAGTGTAAACCCATTGATCACAGTACAATCAAGCTCAAATGGCCCACATTACCTGAAACCTGAATTCAGCCTACAACTTTATATCGAGAGCTGTGCAATAATGTTTACGTTACATTATTTTGTATGTACTATATGTAGTGGGTGATAATATAGTTTATATTATGCATTGATATATGCTAGTGGCAATTTGTGAATATGCTCATGGTTGTTTTCTGGTAACTACAATCTCTCATAATACCACAATACCACACTGGGTGCGGACAAAAAAATGACTCGAAGCAAAGAAAAAAAAGTTCTGATTTTTATGATTTTTATTATTATTTTCATTCTTACTCCACGACAGGTTGCCTGGGTCTAACAATTAGCCCATCATAATAATTCCAGTGCGGAACATCTATCTCATAAGCTGCAGGTCAAGGATGACAAGTGCAATATGGGGAGGAAAGTGTCTACAGTATTACAGGTACTCAACATCTGTGGGGAGGCCACAAATATCAAATATAAACTTTAGAATTACAACACAACGATTAAACTATGCACACATTCAGACTATAATGGGACACATTAACACTTAAGCAGATAAAACAAATGACCCATCTTCTCGAATATAACAACCATAACAGGAACAGCCATTACTGCTGATGTCAACCTTTCACTCATAATGGATGAAAACATCTTGAATGAGAAACGCTTTAGGTTATTTGATAGAAGATAAGCAAATGGCTGATCTGAATGTGCATGAGTCAACAGGTCAGAGAGTCCAGAGAGTGGAGTAGTTGTCATTTGCATCCCGACAGGTGATAGAACACTGAACAAATGCTGAGTGAGTAAGGATGAGAGCTTCTTGGGAGATGAGCACCCAACCCTTGGCAGAAGAGGCTCAGAGCAATTATGCGTTGCTGAGGGCATCAACACCAGGCAACACTTTACCCTCCAGCAGCTCCAGACTGGCTCCGCCTCCTGTGCTCACATGACTGACCTTGTCTTCTGTGTCCCACTTGGCACAGCAGGTTGCTGTGTCTCCCCCACCTGAATTTAAAGAAATAAAGATGTCAATTAGTATAGTTTATTATAGTGGTTGACTGACATGGACCGAAAGGATTTTTTTAAACGACCGATGGCGATATCTTAGAGAGCGGAGTGGCCAATGACCGAAAAAAGAAGTCAATAGAACTATATATCACATCATTAATGATAGTAAATAAATGATATTGCACTGTATAGTTTGAAATCAAGGATTTAAAGTTGCTGGCTCGTGCATCTCCAGTGATGGCAGAACTCTCCTGTTCGCATCCAATTCCCATGGCTTGGATCCTTGCGTGAACTGTCATGCACAGGGTACAAGCATTTTATGCAGGCTATACACACAAGATCTAACAGCTAGATTCGCCAAGATTTGTGGCATTAAATTTTCATTAGGTATTTAAAGACTTGATTAAAATGTGTATTTGCTGACAGTTTAGGAATAAAGAATTACAGCATTTGCCTTCAGAACTGTTATACAAAGACAGCAAACAAATGAAGATAGAATGGGAGCTCATCGTCTCAACTCAGAAGCTGAATAAAAGTCCCGTTCATGACACTTATCAGGCGATGCCGATAATTAAAAATTGCCAAATATCAGCAGATAATGTTGGCCCTGGCCATATATCGGTCAACCTCCAGTCTATTAGATATGTGCCATTACGTGCATTTCAGGCAAGAACTTAAACTATGAAATGAAATTCTTACCAATAATGGTGATGCAGCCATTTTTGGTCGCATCCACAACTTTGTCCATCAAGTTCTTGGTTCCACGAGAGAAGTTGTCCCACTCAAACACACCAACAGGTCCATTCCACACAATCTGCTTGGCTCTGGCTACAGCCTCTGCATAGAGCTTTGAGCTCTCAGGACCACAGTCTAGACCCTGGATAGAAAGAGAAACATTTCTAGTTCACTTCAGAGGAAAAGGAGATCATATAGCTCTAAACAATCTAACATTTGTCTGCCTTACCATCCAGCCTGCTGGAATACCATCGGCTACTGATGCAGTCCCTGTTGCCGCTTTCTCATCAAACTTGTCTGCAGTGACGAAGTCAACAGGAAGTGTGATCTTCACACCATTCTTTTCGGCCTTAGCCATGAGGTCTTTCACAATATTGGCACCCTCTTCGTCATACAGGGAAGTGCCGATCTGAGCACAACAAGTGAATAATATTTAAAAAATCAAGGGGTGTATTTCAGGCTCCAGGGCTAGTTTACTTCAGAGGTTTTCAGCACATGCGTGCCCTATTGATAGATATATATATACATAAGGGCTGGGTTTTGACACAAATTTCACGATTCAATTCTCATTCAAAAGCTTGCGATTCGATTCGATTACCAATTCGATTCAATGTCGATTATTTTGGATATATATCAGGTACAGTACATGCCAAATTTTCTCAAGGAAAAAAAAAATCTCTCAACTAATGCTGTAAAATATACATGAGTCAGTTGGTACTACATTACTATAATACTGAAGGTTAAAGGTTAAAGGTTGACTGCTTTGTTAAAATTACACTTAATGAAGTTTTTAAAATAATAAAGTTACAATTACATAATGTGTACTTCAATTCGTCTTTTTTTTAATATATACATAATGGTGGCTGTCATAAAAACTTGATGGGATTTATTTAAACAAATTAAACATTGAAGAACAGTCAAATGTATCATGATTATGTTATATTGTGCATATATTTAGCAAAATGCCCCTCTATACAGTTTATTTTTCTATCGGACTAATGAGTTAATGGTCACCAAATATGTTTTTCTGAGGTAAATGTGACGTTACCTGACATTGTTTACAAGCCGTTATATTGACGTCTTTGCACGGCTGAAACACTGATTGAGCGATTACATGAGACAGAATACGGATTGTAAAGTTGTACTCTTTCTTTTAACTTCCCTTCGGATGTTTAGTCATGTTTATTTTGTGCTGAGACTGGTATTAATGTGGAGGAGATGATCAGTTCACGTGCGCCTCGCGCTGCTGCGTCTGTTGATCTGAGGCGCTACAGCGATCTGACACTCCACATTAAACAGCGCCAAAACGGCATTTATTGTTTGAATACTGCAATACAATGGAGAGAATTTGAAATCTGAGACTTTGTTTCATATTAAAAGTACCAAAGCACAATACGTTCCATCCATTAACTGAAAACAGGCTAGACTAATCAATTTTTGGGATTTAAGAATCGATATCGTTCTGTAAAAATGAGAACCGATTAATATCGAGATATCGATATTTTTTACCCAGCCCTAATATATATATTATTCAATGGGACATTTTATATATACATTTCTATAATACACTAATAAATGTAAAATATAAAACAAACAAAAAAAATGCAGTTTAGTTTGCAGTTTGAATGAAGCTTCAAGCCACTCACCTCCATGTTCTTGAGAACCTTGAGGAAAGTAAAGGCCATTCCCCCACCAATGATCATCTCATTCACCTTGTCCAACATGTTGTTGATCAGCTGAATCTTATCTTTGACCTTGGCCCTGTATGATCCAAGCAACAATCATTCAAACAAAGCCTTTTCAATGAAATACTCATTTTTAAACTGAAATCTTTTTTGGGATGAAACTGAGAAACTTCCGCCTCTGAGAAATTGCAGGAAGTGCCCTAGAACGGTTTCTTTATGAGACATAAGTTTAAGGCTTGTTGTGCATTGCAGTACAGCTTATCAGTGGGTCAATTCCCTCAGTGAACTTTGTTATTGGGACAAACCCCAGACACAGACTGCTTTAGTCACAACTGGAAATGAGCCAATGAATGTGCAGGGGTGGATGCTTTCAGGGGAAAAAAAAGAAAGAAAGACATAGTATGTGTGTAAACTGTGAAATGGCCTGGACTCTGACTTCTGAAAGTCATTTGCATTGAACCTTCCATTTCCACAAGAAAACTTTGTTCTGATCATTGCTAATCTGGTTTAAGCGAGTTTCATCATTGCATCCTGCATAGTTGCATCACAAAGGTCTCACCATTTCACTAACAGGACATGAAACTAGAAATCAACAAATGTTTAAATGAACAATTCTTTCTACAGCCAGATATGGGAGGTGAGGCTTAAAGAAGCATAGAGCAAGAAGGATATTGTCACACGTCCTACTGTTGCATAAGAGGATAAACTCGTCTATTCCTGGACTGTCACTGATGCTTTCTAAAGGTTTTTACAAGTGGGAGAAGACAGATGCATTCTAGAAAAGCATCTCACATGATATCTTCCCATTATATATTTTTTAGAAGTTCAGTATACTGCTGATGAACTCTGTAAAACTCTAAAAGCCTTTCCTTTGATCATGGACAAGATCTTGCAAGCCCATGCAAGGTCTTTACGTTTTTAATAACTACACCTAGTTAAAACTTATCCTCCTTAACCAAGACCGTATTAAGAACTAAAATATAAGCAATCAAAGTACTCCATAATTAACACTCACCCTCCGAGAATGGCCAAGAAAGGCTTCTGTGGTTTCTCAAGGGCCATGGCAAAGTAGTCCAGCTCTTTCTTCATCAGAAAACCAGCTGCCTTCTGAGGGAGATTCACTCCAACCATGGAGCTAGAGTGAGACATAAAAAAAAAAAAAAAACAAGGGAAAAAACATTTAACAGTCTAAACTTGATCATTTCTATTTTTCTATCACTGTTTTATGTAATAGGAGCACCTATGAGCTCTGTGCGCAGTTCCAAAGGCATCGTTGACGTAGACATCACCCAGCTTGGATAGGGAGGCTCGGAAAGAATCAATTTCCCCCTGACTTGCTTTGGTCTAAAAAGAGGAATCAAAATCACTTATAGGTCACACGCCACTTGAAGAATAAAAAAAAGCATTAAAGCTAAACTGTGTGATGTCTGCAAAAAAAATCTGAAATGCTCCCCCTTTTTGGCATTTAAGGTGTGTTCACACTAGGGCTGCACGATAAATCGCATGCGATATTTAACTCGCATCTTATCAGTAAAGCCGGTTCTGTAATCAGCGGTAAATCTCCATCACCTGCGGGCTTTCACATTGAGCAGCATTAACTACACCGAGCCGTTGTGCACTGACGAGCTGCGCAAAAAATCGCGCGAATATGAACGTGGTTTTGCGCGTTAAATATCGCATGCGATTTATCATGCAGCCCTAAACTTCACACCAACAAAAATGTTTGTTGTGAAAATTCGATCCAATTTTTAAATGTGATTTGTATGGAAGACCGTTTCCGCCACTGAAAGAAAAAAAAAAAAAAAAAAAAAAAACTTTGTTCATTTTTAGGGACACAAAAATACTATATAATTAGCTAAAGCAAAGCTAAAATGTTAATACTGATGTTTTATGATTGCCATCATTACTAATAAGACTAATAAGATAAGAAATAATCACAAAACAAGTCTTTTATATTTAGTAAAGCACACAAGTCTTAGCACCACTTAACAACAAGCAATACCATCTATGTTCCAGCACGCTAGAGGGTCAACCAACCAGTCCACGCTGTTTACTCGTGCCTTTAGGACGCAAACAAAAGAAGATTCTCAAGCACAGAGGAAGAATGAGATCACATGACCTTTAAGACAATCTGCATGTGAAAACATCACTCTGTGTCTATTAGCATTAGCAATAATTACTGTAAGGACTTAACGGCTCTGTGCTACATGTTTACACATGAAATGGGCCACAGTGTGATGTTTCTGACTTGTCAGAGACTAATACCAAAG
>NW_015544226.1:273431-297042 GCF_001515605.1 Sinocyclocheilus anshuiensis | reverse complement strand
TGGGAGTCAGACACTTTCAAAACTTTGGAAGCTTGTTTCTGCAAAAAAAAAAAAAAAAAAAAAAAAAAAAAAGTAATTGCGACTTTTTATCTCACGATTCTGACTTTTTTTCCCCTCAGAATTGCAAGATCATAGCTCACAATTCTGACTTTTTCTCTCCATTCTGACTTATTTTCTCAATCTAGTATCTATATCTCAATCTCTAATATAGTCCAATTCTGAGGGGAAAAAAAGGCCGATATTTTCTTACGGTTACGAGATTATATTTCCCAATTCTGACTTTATAACTTGCATTTGCGTGTTATAATTTAAGTCAGAATCGCGAGATATAAACTCGCAATTCTGAGAAAAAAAGTCAATTCTGACTTTTTTCTCGCAATTGCAAGTTTTGATTTTGACTTTATTCCTCAGAATTGCAAGTCTACACGCAATTCTGACTTCATAAAGTCAGAATTGTGAGAAAAAAGTCAGAATTATGAGGGGGAAAAAAAGCCAAAATTGTAAGAAAAACAGTCAGAATTGTGAGATAAAATGTCACAAATACCCTTTCTATTTTTTTATTCAGTGGCGGAAACGGGCTTCCATAGAGTTGTCTGTTCAGATCGATGTGTAAAAAATGGCAGACCGGCTAAATGAAAATGCAGTTACCCCACTTCGTAAAAAAACCTCTCACATCAATAGTATGCAAATGTCAGTCTGAAAAGACCCATTAACAACAGTTCACTCAAATTCAAATGTTTATCGCAACAAACTTTCTCACTGAATACTTGTCTTGATGTGCGCAGGCCTTTAGTTTGATTAATATATAGTCCCACCCTAAACTCACGCCACTGGTTGAACCAATTTTGCACACATTTGTACACGTTTCAAAACAAATAAATAATGTGTAAACCAAAAAATGGCACACTTATTGTTGTGTTTGCACAGTAAACTGATGAAAGTATTTTAATCCCAGTTACAGTGGGACCCTGGATCAAGGCCAACGTACTTACAATTATGATCACATTACTGCTGTCCGTATGCACTCAAAGTTTATGACTTCTGAACTACTGTGAATGAAAGGTTACACAGGTGCCTAGAAAATGCCAAGTGCAAGTTCACTGCAGTTGCCTGCCAGCAAAGAACATAGCAGTTTCCCTGTCTCTTTCTTTGCTCTTCACTCGTCCCTCTCTCTTTCTCTTCTCCCCTTCCCAGTATGCATTCCAGCCAGGGCTCCGAGGACCAGAAAAGCCACATGATCACATATGACCTTCTTACAAATGTCAATAGGTCAGCTGCGTACAGTATCTCCACATGCACGCAAAGCCACCAATTGCCTTTGACAGTAGTAGCTTGTGGTTTGTAGATAAGATTTGACACAATGATAAAAGCCAATTATTAGCTTCTTGAGCCAAAACAGAATGATTTGGTAAGATTTGTGAAACCAGCCTAATTTTAGAGGGCTTCCTTTACTGATTAGTTGATATTGAATATCTGTAGTTGTAAGAGTCCGTACTGAAAAGCTACACCAAATAACCTGTTCTCATTTCTTTTTCTTTTTTTGAGCACATGGCATTTAAGGCCACAGATCCTACTGTATAGATCATACTGTTACAGCAGGACCTTATGGTCTTAAGTTTAATCAGTATCTTATTTGTTTATTTTTTAATGCCATGTCAGAAGCAAGGCTATCTTAATGGCGAAAACAAAATAAATAACAAAAGTCTTACAATTAACAAGAAGCTATACAAGACATTTAACGTTAATACTAGACATAAAAAAAAAATCTAAAATACATTAAGGTGATACTTTTTTTAAATATATCAGTTCAACATTTCTGAATAAGATCATTGTCTATTTACATTAAAAACAGTACAGTTCAATAAAAAAAAAAAGTTTAACAGTCATTGTAGTTTTAATCAGTATCTTAAATGTTATGGCAAAAGTCTAAATTATCATTTTAAGAGGTCTTAAATTTGTATACGTTAAAACACGCCACTGCAGTGCACTCTACAGGCTCACTGTTCTAGAACGGTTAACAATTAATTAATACATTTACGCACATTTATGCTGAGTGATTGCTTATGATTTACTGCTGATGAATTGTGACAATGTTTACTTTTTACGGTGTTTATATTTGAATGTGTTGTAGCTGCTTTTTTAATTAGCAGCTGGAAGTAGTAAAGCATAAACATTTCAAAATAAGAGTCTCATTGTATTTTGGACTTGTTTATTATTAAAAGTTGCATTCTGCATAAAAAAAAAAATTTCTGGATAGCTGTGGTATTTAATATGGTATGATATTTATTTCAATGTAAACTCTTGTGGCTTCTCTTTGGGCCACCCTGAAGGTGTGCTCTCCATCTTGTTTAATTATTACACGAATCTGAGATATATTATTTATTTAGAGATTATGTGGAATCTGCTCTGTATGGACTTTATTAATTTTATTTGTGCAGGTCTTAAAAGTCTTCCATTTGATTTTAAAAACTCGGCAAAAACCCTGTAAGATGACCAAGCACTTTCTGCAGGGCCACTTATGTACAGTGCAGATGTACGGTGCACTAACCTTTTTACCCGATGCATCTTTGCCTTTGCCCTCCTCGGCCACATGGAACCGCAGGTTCTCCAGCAGAATGACAGAACCTGCAGGTGGATCTGCACAGGCTTTCTCCACATCTGGACCCACACAGTCCTTCAGGAACTGAATGTCTCTTCATAGGCAAATGAAACAGCAAGGTTGGTGGCGAAGCAATAAGCTGAATTATGTATGCATTGCTATTAAGATGTCAGCTTGAGAATGATTTTCTACCATACATTTCTTATGTTTATGCAATAAAGCTATATAACATCACTGCTGTCAAACAGATGTAGCTTGAAGGTTTATATTATTTCTAACTGATGGTGTAGTATGTGTAGGTTAAAAGTCTATATTGAACTCTCTTACTTTCCCAGCAGGTTCTTGAGTTCTGCAACCACAGGCTCCAGAGAGTACTTGTCTGGCATGGGGACTCCATCTGGCCGGCCCAAGTGGCTCATCAGAACTACAGCTTTGGCCCCATTATCTAAACAATATTGAATTGATGGGACTGCAGCCTTGATTCTGATGAGAGTATATATATTATTAGTTACAAATTCTGTAGCACATGGCCAACATGTCTTTCAAAAGTGAGTCAGTTCTTTATGAAAATAAATAATAAAATACATTTTGTAATCACAAATTGGTATTTTTTACCTCAAACAGTATTTCAAACCAAATACACTTTTAAATAGTACTGTTGACATTATATAAACTAATATTTATTAAGTTGTAAACACTGTTCATTTCGTTGTTGAAATCGTCATTACAAGTAAAGCTCCAATCATGTCTAGAACTTTATTAGTTCTGTTCAATTTTGCAAGAATATATAGACATGAATGACTAAATGAATGAATGATTATATAGAACAATTTATAAACAAAACTGTGGACACATTTTAATGATAAAAACATTGCAATATTTCGACAGGATGAGAAAGAACCATTATTGGCTAGATAAGAAAAAAAAAGTAACAAAATGTTATATCAGCAATATCCATCTCACCTCTGGTTATTGGTTATGGTCTTGTCCTTCCTAGGCACGTTGAAGTCAACCCTGTTGGAGAGAGAGAGAGAAATAAATTGATCTACTATAGAATTAGCTACATAAAATGCCATGATTTATTGTAATGATTAGATTGATTTCAGAAACTTCATTTAAAGTAAGCTGACACATGAAAAATAACCTCAGCTCTATGCTAATTAAAAGTCATTTATTGCAATTAGGGCTGCACGATAAATCGCATGCTATATTTAACGCGCATCTTATCAGTGAAGCCGGTTCACGAGTTGCGCAAAACCACGTCCATATTCGCGCGATTTTTTGCACAGCTCGTCAGTGAACAAAGGCTCTGTGTAGTTAATGCTGCTCAATGTGAAAGCCCGCAGGTGATGGAGATTTACCGCTGATTACAGAACCGGCTTTCTGACAAGATGCGCGTTAAATATCGCATGCGATTTATCGTGCAGCCCTAACTGCAATTAATTCTTGGTATCCAAAACCTTTAATAGCTATCTATCTCTTTAGCTTATATTATGAAAAAGACCACTAAATTGTTTAATAAAAATATACACATTAATATGCTATTTTAATAAATAAAAGGATTGTACAATGACAATAATGGCAACTAAATCTATAAACTATCTGATCAGTATCACTGTGAGCTATACTACAAGAGTACACACTGCTGCACGTTCACGCACGTAACTCGCATTACTTGTAATGAGTTACCCCCAACACTGTTCAGATGTATTCAGGGAAGAGTCAATGCACAGGCTAATGTAATATTATTAATATAATATTAGACAATATTATTGCAGTTTGGAACCTGACAGTGGACGTTGTAAGAGCAAGGGTCATTGCAACTGTAGGAATATTTACTGACTCATCGTGAAACACTTAAAATGGCTACTAATTTACTTATTCAAAATTATACACCATTTGGATATTTATATATGGGTGAAAATAGTGTGGGCGGGCCAGGTTTGTCGGCCAGTGTGGACTTTTTGCTGGCAGGCCTTTTGACTGTGTTCGGAATACCAAAGGTAAATTATGCTAAAAGCTGCTGAGAAGATGTGGGCGTCGTTTAGCGGAACATTTTATAAACAATCTTCATTTATGTGCATGAAAAAAAAATTGCTTGCATGCGTGAGTGACACGAATAACATATAACAAGTACGAACACGCCACTAAATGAACGTGCATACTGGTATAAACCCGCCAGCACACGTACAAAAGACTTTATAAAACAGCATGTGATGTGAAAACGCACTGGTTGTCGGTATAATACTAAAATAAAGTGACCAGAGGCTCCCTGAACATTTGACATTTGTAGATGGGTGGTGTCATTTCACCAAGACATTTTCACAGCGTCTATGGGATCTAATTGTGTCAGAAGTTTAAAGATCTGCATTTATTTGAGTACAACGGAGTTATGACAGATATTAGACGATCTGCACGTGCTTTTGGTGTATCTGCCATGCGGCACGTATCTGGAATCCCTAAAACGTGACGCATGACAGATACACTTCCGGTTATCAATGATTGAACTCGCGCGGCGTGCTTTCGCATAACCTTGAGCGATGCCCAAAACAATTAAAGCTAAATTTGTATATGCCTACATTAAGCCATACAGCATATCCCATAAATGGAGAGCACAAGCATGCTGAAATATCTTTAGTAAGTAATAAAACGGAATGTGCCGGTGACAATTCATACTCGCCTCATGATTACGCGCTTCCCTTTCACATCCACCTTGTCCAAAGTGAGTTTGTTTGACAGAGACATTTTGGTTGTGGATTTGCAGCAAATCTCTCCTTTGCTGGTGTGGTGCAGTGCTGGGTAAGTCCCCGAATGAGAGTGACCTTAGCTTGATGCTGATGCACACAGTGTGGGCGGGTCTAATCGAGGTATGCGGTTCTAAATGTAGCGCTCATTGGACGTACTTGCTGTCAATCAAAATGCCTAACTGAGCGTAAAGGATGTTAGACAACGTTGAGAGAATGTGTTGCAATGTTACTGCCCCCTATCTAGAGACCCTACGCTCCTGAATTAAAATATATTCACTTATCTCGGTATTATTTTTGCACAGTTGGTTGTTTTAGTAATTTGGTGTTTGTATTTGGGATATGATGGGGGTCAAGGGCTGATTTTGGTGTTTGGTGAACGTGCATCCCGTCACACAATGCTCTTATCGACATTTTAGTCCCACACTTTATATGAAAGGATGTCAGAATGAATGATTTTCATTCACTTATTCAGTTACATTTTTTAAATACCCAGTCATAAGTGATATAAAGAATACCAATTATTTCAGGCAAAATAACTTATTCAACTCCGTAAGTCATGTGTACATTATTCTTCTATTACTTCATACATCTATTAAATCTTCTATTGCATCTATATATTTTTGATGTTGTAAAAAAAAAAAAAAAAGCCTTGAGAGCCCTTTAACATCACACAACAGCATCATACTGTAATAATAAATACAACGTTCTGAATGTAGTTAAATATAACGAAATATGAAAGGGCATGAATAAATAAATGCACATTAATGTTAAATATTAAAGTGAGGACGATTCTAGAGCAGGGGTGTCCAAACCTGTTCCTGGAGAGTCACTATCCAGCAGAGTTTATCTTTAACCTTAATTAAACACACCTGAACCAGCTAACCAAGGTCTTCAGACTCACTAGAAACCTGCAGGCAAGTGTGTTGGAGCTAAAATCTATAGTACTGTGGCCCTCCAGGGCCAGGATTGGACACCGTTTAGGCACCGGAACCATTTTAAAAGTATCGATTTGACACCGGTATCGAAAAAAAACCAAACGATACCCAACTCTAGGTATACTACGAGGAAAAAAGCCTTGAGAGCCCTTTAACATCACACAACAGCATCATACTGTAATAATAAATACAACGTTCTGAATGTAGTTAAATATAACGAAATATGAAAGGGCATGAATAAATAAATGCACATTAATGTTAAATATTAAAGTGAGGACGATTCTAGAGCAGGGGTGTCCAAACCTGTTCCTGGAGAGTCACTATCCAGCAGAGTTTATCTTTAACCTTAATTAAACACACCTGAACCAGCTAACCAAGGTCTTCAGACTCACTAGAAACCTGCAGGCAAGTGTGTTGGAGCTAAAATCTATAGTACTGTGGCCCTCCAGGACCAGGATTGGACACCGTTTAGGCACCGGAACCGTTTTAAAAGTATCGATTTGACACCGGTATCGAAAAAAACCCAAACGATACCCAACTCTAGGTATACTACGAGGAAATAGCATCTCGTTGAAAAACCTGATTCATGTAAAGATTACCCAAACCCCCTCCTTCACATGTCACAATAATTGTAGTTTATATTTTAATCTTTGCAGTTTAAATAGAAAAAAATCAAGATTATTCCAATATACAAATGCGTTTCCCTTTGATTCGTGATAAGATACGAGGAAAGGAAACGAAGATGCACAAATAAAAAATTTGAAGCATCCAGAGAAAGTTGATGATCAGTGGAATGGTATGTGAACCCAATCCTGTAACCCAGAGTTTGTTCAGCTAGCTTCATGGTACAGCAATTGTAGTTGTGACATTCTATGGACAGCTTAGAGTTTTATTCTAAAAACAAAACTACATTTACATTTAGTCATTTAGCAGACGCTTTTATCCATTATTTCAGGCAAAATAACTTATTCAACTCCGTAAGTCATGTGTACATTATTCTTCTATTACTTCATACATCTATTAAATCTTCTATTACATCTATATATTTTTGATGTTGTAAAAAAAAAAAAAAAAGCCTTGAGAGCCCTTTAACATCACACAACAGCATCATACTGTAATAATAAATACAACGTTCTGAATGTAGTTAAATATAACGAAATATGAAAGGGCATGAATAAATAAATGCACATTAATGTTAAATATTAAAGTGAGGACGATTCTAGAGCAGGGGTGTCCAAACCTGTTCCTGGAGAGTCACTATCCAGCAGAGTTTATCTTTAACCTTAATTAAACACACCTGAACCAGCTAACCAAGGTCTTCAGACTCACTAGAAACCTGCAGGCAAGTGTGTTGGAGCTAAAATCTATAGTACTGTGGCCCTCCAGGACCAGGATTGGACACCGTTTAGGCACCGGAACCGTTTTAAAAGTATCGATTTGACACCGGTATCGAAAAAAACCCAAACGATACCCAACTCTAGGTATACTACGAGGAAATAGCATCTCGTTGAAAAACCTGATTCATGTAAAGATTACCCAAACCCCCTCCTTCACATGTCACAATAATTGTAGTTTATATTTTAATCTTTGCAGTTTAAATAGAAAAAAATCAAGATTATTCCAATATACAAATACGTTTCCCTTTGATTCGTGATAAGATACGAGGAAAGGAAACGAAGATGCACAAATAAAAAATTAGAAGCATCCAGAGAAAGTTGATGATCAGTGGAATGGTATGTGAACCCAATCCTGTAACCCAGAGTTTGTTCAGCTAGCTTCATGGTACAGCAATTGTAGTTATGACATTCCATGGACAGCTTAGAGTTTTATTCTAAAAACAAAACTACATTTACATTTAGTCATTTAGCAGACGCTTTTATCCAAAGCGACTTACAAATGAGGACAATAAAAGCAGTCAAAACTAACAAAAGAGCAACAATATATAAGTGCAGATGACAAGTCTCGGCTAGCCTAACGCAGTACACGTAGCAAGGTGTACACACACACACACAAAGAAAAACAAGTAGATAGAATAGAAAAAAAGAAAGCTAGTGTTTGTTTGTTTTTTGTTGTTAAAAAAAAAAAAGAAGATAAATATAAAGCAGAATTAAAATAGAATAGAAAGTGTTAAAGTTAGAGCAGTGTTTCTCAACCCTGGTCCTGGGCACCCCCCAGCACTGCACATTTTGTGTGTCTCCCTAATCAAACACACCTGATTCAACTCATTAGCTCATTAAAAGAAACTCCAGGACCTGAAACGGGTGTCAGATAAGGGAGACATACAAAATGTGCAGTGTTGGGGGGGCGCTCAGGACCAGGGTTGAGAAACACTGAGTTAGAGGGTCAAATAAAGGTGGAACAGATGTGTTTTTAGTCATTTCTTGAAGATGGTTAAGGACTGAGCTGCTCAGATTGATTTGGGCAGGTCATTCCACCAGGAGGGAACAGTTAATGAAAAAGTCCGTGAAAGTGATTGTGCCTCTTTGTAAAGCGAACCTTCAAAATGTACAAAAATTAATTTGGTGGTAGAATACGTCAAGCTGATGTAATATGTAAAATGTGCAACTGATGTAAGATCAAATCTGACCTAAACCCTAAAACACATTTAGCGTGAAGTAAACCAGATGACAAATCTTAAGATTTTTATTTAATTTATTACATTTTTACAGACCTGCCAAGACAGCAACAAGATTGGATAAGGTGAAAAGTCTCCATTTGCAAAATGGAAAAAATCTAAATGTCATTTAGAATCATGTGAATGCATTCCACAAATGGGGAAATGCATTCATTCATTCCTCCTGCCATGGCTTGGGCTGCACCTTGCCTACAGGTGACAGGTTCCATGCAATGCCTGTTGATGTGATCACCTGCAAAGAGTATACAAAATCACATCACATACACAACATAGAAATTAGATAAATAATTACTAGAAGGTTAGTGTTTGCAGTCACTTACATACGCCCAAACAGCGGTGCAAAATGTGACCCCAGCAATCAGCAGAGGAGGTCCATACTTAGCATGAAATTCAGCAGACAGATCAGACTTTTGTCGCAATGCCACCTGACGGGCATTTTGACCTATTGTTGAAAAAAAAAAAATCAAGTTAACATATGCTTTAACACATCATTTGTTGCCTTAATTAAGAATTGTCAAAAACTTTGACTCACTGAATGTATAAAAGACATTTCTAATGCAACCACTGACCTTTTTGTCATATACATGAGTGCGAGTTTGCAGCTAATAGACAAACCATTCTGAGGACATGTTTTCAGTTTGATGTTATACTCATAAATGTTTCTATTATATCTATCTATAAGACAAATTCGTGCAACCAGTGCGAGTAATATTTACATTTTAAGATAATCTATATGAGCCATATTTGATGTCAGACAGGTTTTAAACCCACATATTGTAAATAAATGAAAATACAAACATGTCTTTATAGAGAAAAGGTGACAATATATTCAATTATTTGCTAAAACGTACATACTAGCGAACTACGGATGTATTACATTAAAACTAACTTAGCATTAGCATACAGGAAAAATAACAGCCTGTTTATTGGCGAGTATTTAACAGATACGGTTCACTGAAACGTGAAATAAAACGGTCTGTCCTTGAATAAGATATTTAACTTACCGCTGAGGTTCAGAGCAGCCTTGGCGAAACGATACATGGTTATATCTCAGTACAACCAGCTGCTCGTGCTAAATACCCTTGAACTGAATGGCAGAAACAAAATGGCAGAGCGGAAATGAGCGAGCGAGGCCTGCGAGCGAGGGGATCGCAAAAGACGATCAACGGTAGATTCAACATAACGTAAAATTGAAATGTTACACTAAAACAAACTTCTTCTTTCCAGTTTCACTAAAACAAACAATCTAAAACAAATAGTTTAAGGTTATGTGATTTATGGTTAGCCTATACGGGATTATACTAATAAGTATAAATGCGTTTAAATATTTACATTTTCTTCTGTATAAGGAACTGTCACTGCTGTTTTACCTGTGTTAACATTGGTAAAGTTAGTTAAACAGTTCGCCGGTTGTTAGGTTTTAACTTTGCACTTATGTATTTATTATGTCTAGTTTGGATTGCGTAAATGAAAAGCGTATTGTACAGTCAAAATTTTCAGAGATGTCAGGATGGCCGAGTGGTCTAAGGCGCCAGACTCAAGGGTTGTTCCCTTCCGACGAATCGGGTATTCTGGTCTCCGAATGGAGGCGTGGGTTCGAATCCCACTTCTGACATATACTTTTTTTTCTTGAACTGGAAATAATCAAAATGTTATCAGATATCTTAAATGTAAGAAACAAACTTACATTTTTACATAGGCCTGTTCCCAAAATTAGAGGGGTATGTAAGTGACTTAATAATTAACCAGTGTTGGGGAGTAACTAGTTACATGTAACGGACTTACGTAATTTAATTACAAAATAAATGTAACAGTAATCTGAAAAAAATGTGTAATTAAATGACAGTTAGGCTACTTATGAAAATGTTAACGATTACAAAGGGGGTTACATCTAAATATTTTCTCACACACACACAAACATCTTTTTTGCTGTCGTAGTTCAAATTAAATTTTTATCATCTTAATTCAACTTTTGAGGATTTTGAAAGTCTGACAGTAATCAGAGTTGAATATTACGGTAAGGTTAACCCTGCCTGGTTTAAATGTTTCAAAATGAGTAACAGTTGAAAACATTCATTAGAAATTTAGAAAAGTAATCAAAAAGTAATCAGTTACATTACTTTAATAAAGTGATTGAAATAGTTACACTACTTATTACATTTTAAATGGGGTAACTTGTAATCTGTAACCTATTACATTTCCAAAGTAACCTTCTCAACACTAATTAAAACCTGACATATGAAAAAAAAAGTCAGAAAAATCTTTAGTTTATTTACAGTATATAAAAGTAAATCTTTAAAAAAGTTTGCATGTGTTGTATCATATTTGCTTCATCAGGCTTTTTTATAATGTTCTAGTAAGAATATGGAGCTCACACTCAAGTAGAAAATAAACGGCAATTTTATTCAGATGCTCAAACCGAGCAAAAATATGAAATTTGGTACAGATGTTATATCTGTGGCCAAAAAGGAAGATTACATTTGAAATATAAATTTGAATAGTTTGTAATGTATATCAAAGAGATTTTAACAATATAACAGATTGCTTACATAAAATGCATATATAAGTTCCTGTTTTCACTGTTTATCTTCCAATAATATATCTTGAGATGATATATAAATCCCCCTTGAAATTAACGGATAGTTCACCCAAAAAATGTAAAAATCGCACTCAGGTTGTTCCAAACCTGCGTTTCTTTCTTCTGCCGAACACTAAAGACATTTTTCAGAAGAATGTTGGTTGCTGGTTAGCCATTGACTTCCATAGTATAGAGAAAAAAAAAATAGAAACTCAAAACAGGTTTGGAAGAAATTATGGCAGAAATTGTCATTTTTGGGTGAACTATCTCTTTAATTAAATAATTGATGCAGTTTTAATTGTGGTGGGCAAAACATATAATGTAATGCAGTGCAATGTTGATTGATGCACACATACATTTCCTGTTGTATCGTATTTGATATATGTTTACATTAAGAAAAAAAGAAAGAAAAACTGTTGTCCAGTAAATGTTCATCTTGAAATATTAATAACAATATAGAAGTTATTCATACATTTACTTTATAAAAATCATTAGATTTCACAGCAAAAACACGTATGTACCAAGACCTGAGGGTGGACGTGTCTAGAATTATACAAACAGGCCTTTTACTTGCTAAAAAAAAAAGTCTCAATCAGATGACAGAAGGCATGTAGTAGATTATGTAAAACAGGTTTTTCAGCAGATTTGATTATGTTGATAATCTAAAGGCCTTTTGAAATTCATGTACCAAATATCATACAGTAGGCTTTATAAAGTTACCTAGCTACAGGGAAAGTTCAGCTGGAGCAAATGCTTTGTTAAATGCTTTATTCAAGGGCACAATGGGTCCATGGATACACCACCAGTAATCAGCAATGTATACTTTAAACAAACATAGAGCTTTAAAACAAAATCAGTAAAGCACAATGATAATAAATCATATTCTTTAATATATGAACAGAAAAGGTGTTTTGCAAATACTTGTCTTGGTAACAAAAGTTGAAAACATAATCTCATGGAATGTTACGTCTAATCTACAAATTTCCTGAGCAGATGTTAAGACTAGTATGTGATGAGTTTTCTCGAAACCCTCTTTAGCATGGGTCTAGTCTTAATCTGTATCAGAGAAACTGGTCTGATAAGCAACCCTGAATGAGATCTCCACTCCAACTTTTACTATGGCGCTCATTTAAAAGCATTCTAGTGTATTTTGATGTTTATATATGCATTTGGTTTAAATGTTCTCTGGTTAGATAAAATCTGGAGTCAACACTCAAAATAAAAAAGAGTGAGAAATTATGTCCCATATTTACAGCAAGCCATATATTCCTGAAGAATATATTTACCCAAGAATTCTTCAAATGACATGATTATGAGTCACAGTTGCTGTAGATATAACATATACTACATTAGTTTAATGAATACAGTGATATGAGATTGTTTATGAACATATGGCGTGCTAATTAAGGTCACAGTGATGTATATGAAATGACATGGAGGTTCAGACAAAACAGTCAAAATG
Organism: Sinocyclocheilus anshuiensis; assembly: GCF_001515605.1. Classification (NCBI taxonomy): domain Eukaryota; kingdom Metazoa; phylum Chordata; class Actinopteri; order Cypriniformes; family Cyprinidae; genus Sinocyclocheilus; species Sinocyclocheilus anshuiensis. The sequence goes on along the minus strand of NW_015544226.1, from coordinate 284,086 downwards.
AGCTATCAGCAAAATGTGACTGCAACAAAACTAGATCATATAGATCTGTGATCTCTGTGTTCTAATCCTTCTTTTTGTCCTTGACTTCCTCATCATCTGTGTACTCTGTCGGTTCTTCTCCAGGTCTAAGAAGCTTCCCAACATAATCATATTTCTCTGTGGAGGCAAATACAAGCTTTTACTCAACATTTAGCAATGCAAGCTTTCTGCATCATTCCCGAAGAGCGCAACTGCAAAATCTGAGGGTGGAACAAAAAGTGTCCTTCAACTCACGTGTGAACTGGGTCTCCCACTCGCTCAGGCTCTCCTGCTGCATAGCATTGAGATCTGAAAGATCATCATGAGTGTCTTTCAAGGCCTCCTTCTCCAAACAGAACGTGGCCAGTCCTCTGGATGCATCTCTGCCCGCAAAGACCCCATAAGGGCCCTCTAAAAGTAAACAAAGTAGGTATTAGCGCTTCACAAATATATCAGCTTAACAGGAATGCGAAACAAGTAGTATCCATTTTCTTGAATGAAGCACCATTCTGTGCTCAGTGGACAAATTTAGTGTGGTCTAGTAGTCTAGTCAACCTTTATCCGAGTTTAGTTGATCATTAACTGATGACCAGCAGTTTTGGCATTGCAAAAGTGTGCACAAAAGTTCCAAAAACGCACAAAATACTGCGATGACGTCTCAGTATTAGATGAAAAATAATGTAAACTCTGATACACTTCAACAGGGTTGCGTGACATCTCCATTATCCTGAATTTATAGTAGGTTAGGGGTTATGACTTGGCATTTGTAACGGTTACATGGTTTAAAATGTGCAACATAAAGGGGCGTGTCTGAAATTAAATTAATGCATTTTAATAGAATATTTTAAGACGAAAAACTAGCAAATATGCCAAAGTAATTCAAGAAATCACGTAATTCGAATGAAAAATATATAAATACAATAAAATCACCTGAGAAAAGTTTGAAATAATTGAATTTGTGATATTCGCGTGTTACCTGGTCCGTAGAACTTCTTCCCTCTTGTAACATCAAACACTTTCCCGTTGATAGCCATCAGGATTCTGGGGTTTTTCAGTCCATCGTACTCTTGCAGTTCTGCTAAAGTAAAATCTCTTTTCTTTAGTTTAGGCGGCGGCTCTTCAACCGGGCCAAAGTCTGCAGGCTTGTCTCCGCGGACGATTTTGTACAACAGGAATAAACAGAGACATAGCAAGCTAATGTTCAGAGGCGAAGTGAAAATTTCCTGAAGAATCCCAGAAGTTTGCTCGACCTCTTCTTCAGCCATTTCGTTTCTGATGTTGTTGCGTGAGAACATCGAGACTCATCTACGACCAACAGCAGTGAACCAATCACAGAAGTCAAAAACACACAATAGTGTGACGCCGGCCAATCAGATTCGAGGTGGATTTCTGGGGCGTGTAGTTTTTGTTATGGGTTTTCAAGTTAACTAATCTGGAAGCCTTGCGTGATTTTTTTTACGTTTTAGAACATTGAGATAGTTATTTTACTGTGTTATGATAAAACAAGATTTAAACTCTATTTGTAAACATAAATAATGTCCTGTGCCAATGACAAAATTATATTTAATGTACTTCAGTAAAAATATAAATGACTGAACAGCTATTACAGGAAAGTGTTATGGATGGACTTCAGTTCGAAGTTACATATTTTATCAAATGTAACTACCATGATAAATGTTAATGTAAAAATGTGAAACAGTAAAAAACATTTTAATTGGTAACTTACAAAAAAACTGTCAATATATAGCGGGAAAAAACATATTAAGTCAGTTTTGATGAACTGTGACTATAACTGTGTGGGTAATTGCTATAACAGATTGTTATATTAATGTGACAAATATAGTTAGAACGGTAAAATATACAGTAAATAAAATCTAATCATTTTTGTAACATCGTTATTTTTTTACAGTTTTGGCTACCACAGCTTACAGTTTTATACAGTAAATTTAACAAAAAAAATTATTTACATACATTTATAGAGCGCATGTGCTGTTGGTCCTAAAGTACTTCCTCCAAACAGCAGGTGGCGGAATAATAATGTCGAGTCTATTTTCATTCCTCAATGGTCGCGCGAGTGTAACGGGAAAAACAAAACACAGCAGGGCTAAGTCCAGTGACGTGGCCGCACGATAGAGAAGACTAACCGGGTATGTTATGTTTATTTGAATATTAACGTCTTCCTTATAATTATATTTATAGCGTTCAGCTTACTGGATACTGACTAAATATTGCTGATGAAAGTTAGTTTAGCTTTAAATACAGTACAGTACAGTATGACAGACAGATGTATTTGCTAAGTATGTACTACAGCATCTGTTATAACGGCTTTTCATTATCAACTCATCTCTAGAAGTTGACTATAATGTCTATAATCTGTGTTTTGAATTACATTTTCTCGAGTAACATCTGAATCTTTGGCCTCAGCAATTTGTGATGTGCGTAAAGGATGTGAACTTTACGTCCAGGGACATAACAGTTTTCTCTAACGTTGTACTATATTGAAGGCAGGTTAAAATGTATTGGTTTTCAGTTTTATAAACTACACTGTCATGTACACAATTTTATATCACATAGCTATCCTTTAAGTAATTGCCTGTTTATATGTTCATTTCAGGAGACTGGTATGTGATAAGATGTCCGACAACGAAAGCTCCACAAGTGACCAAACAGAGAAATCAGTGGACCAAGAGCCCAAAGAGCCTTCATCACCCACCCGAGATGAGCCCTCCGCTGAAACTCAGAGTGACAGCTCTACTGATGTAGCACCAACCCGAAAGACCAGGAGAAGACCAGAGCATAAACCTCCACCGGAAGAGCAGAAGACTCCAGAGACACAAAAACCAGCAGAAAGTGCTTCAGAGGTAAGCTTTTATCACACTTCTACCAAACATGTAAATGTAAATTCCTGTCCAGTCACATGTTCTTGGTTAAATAAACATTACTTACACTTCCAGGAAAAATAATTCTATTTTATATTTTTACATTAACAATGTAATCAATATTCTATTTATTAAAGCCAAGTATGAATCTCATCAAGTTAGTGTTTTTAAGCATTTTACATTTATTCCAAAATAATAGCCTACCTCAAGGCAGTAACAATTTAAACAATATATTTTATTTGTGAACTTATGCTCAGCTATTCTTTTTAAAGGGTCATGAAACCCCAGACTACTTTTTCTGAGATTTTAGCAGAGGTGTTTGTGTTTTCATGAGACTGCGTGTTCTTATCCTATGAGAAGACGCTTCGCTTAATTATTCACAACAGCATGTGTTGATTTGCTGTGACAGACGTCTCAGACTGTGAGATGACATGGCAAACGTTAACTGAGAGAAACGTTCATGGATCGAAGAAGAGTGTTTGTTTTTGCTTTGTAATAAGAGTTCGGCACAAACGCGATTCTTTCACTTGGTGAGCATAACCGTTTTTTCAGCTCTGTGACACAACCCGTTGAAAGGCTTACAGTATATAAACGCCACAAAATAAGCCTTAAAAGTTCTCAGAGGTGCAACATTTATAGGTTCATATATATGTTTTCGATGCACAGTGAGAACTAACCAGTGCTGAAACGGGGGGTTTCATGACCCTTTAATAGTTAACTTTTAACTATTTTTGAATTAATCGGTTCATCAGTCATCAAAGCTCGGTAAATATTAGTCACAGACAGAGATTTACTTTAAATTTTACTCTGATTACTCACTAAAAACTCCCACAGATCATGTTTTCAGGCCATTTATTTCTTATTTTGATGTAACAAAGTGATTATATCTAAGTGTGTGAGTTGTTTGCTTACTTTTTTAAATGAGTCTTCCCATTAATGCCATATTGTTCATTCAGATTGATTTGCGAATGCTGAACGCATTTAATTAATTTGTTACCTTATTGGAATCAAAATTAGGAATTGACAAGAATTGGAATCATTAAAATTCAAACGATGCCCAACCTTACCCATACCCCACATTATTTTTTACTGGCACCTTTCCATTCACACTGTTTTAAACCCTTTCTTTTAAACCTTCACTTACCCTTCTTTACTTTTGCCCTTCTTATACGTGAATGTACTTTTCAAAATTAGTTATAAAACAGTTGCTCTGGGCAACAGGGATAGGTAGTATGTTTACTTAACATAGCGTCAAACATGACAATTTATGAGACTAATATCATGTTTTGCTCCAAAATCACTATATAACATCAGTCGTGTTTGAAACAGTTAGCTTCTGTGGTTCATGTTGCTTCTTATCACAGTGAGACAGAAAATATTCTTTATAAAAATCTTTACTGTGAAACAAGCTGTCAATTAGCGTTGCATTGCAATTGTGTGTTTATTGTCTTCCACGTTTCATCAGTCAAAGCATCTCTATCTGCATGTTATTCAGCTGTAGTGATATCTGATGCATTTGTCCATATAAGGGATTTCCTGGGTCTCATCGTCTCATTTTGGGTAAAAAAAAATAAAAAATACTAAAGTACTTTGTAACGCAGTAATTTTTCAGCCAACTACTTTTTTACTTTTACTTGAGTCATATTATTTTTTAGTACTTTTACTTTTACTCAAGTAAATTATTCCTTAAGTAGCAACACTTTTACTTAAGTACAGTTTCTTAGTACTCTTTCCACCACTATTTACAAGTTATTTTCATTTTCCAATTTTATTTTTGGGGTCTGTAGAATACATTTACATGATTTAAGGTTTAAAAACCATTATTTTTCTCAGACGGTACATTGCTGCAGCACCTCTTTTCATCCTCGGTTTATAAATGCTCTGTGTTAGTTCCTGTCTCTTTAAAGCCCACCTTTCTGCTCCGTCTTCTCTGATTGGTCAGCTGGCCCAGTTTGTTGTGATTGGTCAACCGCTTAGCCTTTTCTAATCATGTCCAAAAAAAAAAAAAGTACAAATTCAGAACGTAAAATGTCTAAAAAAAATACCACCAGAGTGTTAATTATAATATTACTCATCTATTACTAAACTGTCACTTTTTTTTCCATCAGGCCTCCCCAGAGACGACTGTTTCCCAGGGAGGTTGGGGTTACTGGGGTAGCTGGGGTAAATCTATCCTCTCCACCGCTACTGCCACTGTAGCTACTGTGGGTAAGAGGATCAAGATTTTCACTTTTTGTTATTTAACAGCTCAGTTTTTATATCGTCAAGTCTCATACTGTTCGTTCATTGGCTAAGGCCAAGGGTTGACACAGGCCATTGAGAAAGCAGAGACGTCTCTAGGAATCCCAAGTCCTGAGGAGCTTTCAGCTCAAGTGGAAAAAGAAAAAACTGATGGTAATGATGTGCTCTTTGATTGACATGGGATAGATAAGACCAAGCACACCAGTTCACAAGTATTGATGATCTTTCTGCTTTTTTCCTGCAGATTCAGCCAGTAGTAAGGAAAGTAAAGATGAAGAGGAGAAGACGTTTGGAATGGGTGGTGCTATGGGAATGATCTCCTCCAGTAGTATGGGAATGCTGTCATCTTTAACCACTGTAGTTCAGAGTACGGTAAGGGCAAGCTAATTTATGCTGGATGATAATAAAGCTGAATTCATTTTGAGTATCTATATTTATTTTAATTGTTTTATAATTTTTGCTGTTAAATTATTGAATAGAATTTTTGAATCTTTTATAAATTGTAATTTTTATAAATTACAAAATTATTAAATGACATGTTTTTAGCAGTCAGTGGTTCTCAACCAGGGGGCTTAGCAAACTTCCAAGGGGCCTCAAGATGACTTACAATGATTTAAAAGAGGACAAAACAAGCTTTAAAATAATAGCTATAACATCTCAAAATCAGGATATTTAGCTTTTTTTTTTCAGTTTACTTCCTCAACAAGCCTAATTTTAAAAGTGTGGTTTCTTAACCTGAAAAAGTCATGTAAAATAATACGATTTTAAAATTCCATAGGTATTTTTAAAATGAGTATACATTATACTAGTTATGTCAAAATCTAAAATATTTTATTGGATAGAAATTTAGTTGAAATACTTGTAAAAATTCTTATCCTTAATCCTAATAGCCAGTATATCAAAGAAAACTGGACAAGTCATGAATGTTCCCTGAAGAACATACAGCTCCTAAAACTTCTGTAATCTTGAAATATAATTAATAATAATAAATTGTCATAATTAGATTAATTAATTAATTATCTTTTGGATTGTGCTTAAGTGCAATTAAAAATATATACAAATTTAAAATTAGAAAAAATAATTAAATTGTGCCTACTTAGAAATTGTTTTACAAAACAAAGATTAAACGATGGACTAGAAAGTGAAGTGAAATCGTTATATTAATAAATATAAACAATTCTTTTAAACATTCATTGTTTTAATTAATGATTTTATATATTTTATTTGATTGTATATTTATTTATTCTGTCTTCCTATGTTTGTTGACTAGGGTAAGACAGTAATAAGTGGTGGTCTGGATGCATTGGAGTTTATTGGGAAGAAGACCATGGATGTGATAGCAGAGGGAGACCCCGGCTTTAAGAAAACAAAGGGACTGATGAACAGAAACTCCACACTGTCACAGGTGCAGAAGCTATGAGGACTGTCTCTCCCAATTAATAGCAACTTCAGCTCCCCTTTAGACACTCCTGCAGAAATATATGACCTTTACTTGAACAAACATGTCATCTTGACGGATTCATAATTTGATTCTGCTTATGAATTAAACTGACCTGATTCTGTTTTTCATCTCTCAAAGGTCTTGAGGGAAGCAAAAGAACGTGAGGAGCAGCAGAAAGCTGAAAACATCACTTCAGAAACAGACAAGAAGGCTCATTATGGGATGTTGTTTGATGAGTTTCAAGGCCTGTCCCATCTGGAGGCTTTGGAGATCCTCTCTAGAGAGAGTGAAGCCAATGTCAGTAGAATTTTTTGCAACTATAAAACAATGCTAGAATTTAAAACGGTGAAGGATTTGAACTCAGGTGTTGTGTTTGTGTGCAGGTGAAATCTGTGCTTACCACTCTGTTTGGTGAGGAGTTAGTTAAACTAAAACAAGTACTACAGGGCATTAAAGAGCCGTTTTCCCTTATGGAGTTTGACGACGAGGTGGAGGATGATATGAAAGGTAAAAGCTTACAATGAACACAAAGCTTAAGTCAAAAAAATATAGAGATGTTAACATCTTCGAAATCTCGGACTCAGTAAATGAACAATAAGTTGTTGTTAAGAACAAAAAATCTTTTATTCCCAGGTGATGATGGCGAGGATTTTGTAAAGGAACTGACAGATGTCCTCGAAAGATTACAGATCTCCACATCGGCTGACAAACTTAGCAAGGTATCACTTGAGCATCTCTTCGTAATTGTAATCTTAAAGGTGGGGTAAGCGATTTCTTTTGATAGCTCCGCCCCACACATACGTACGCAACCCAGGCAACAGTACCAGCAAAACCAATGTTACACCGTGTCTACACCGGACGCGAGTGGTGCGGCGCGACAAAATACTACAGAACTCATTATAATCAGTGATGCTATCTACACCATAGATATATATACATATCTATGGTCTACACTGGATGCAGCGTGGCACGACAAGACAAATCCCCGACAGAAAACTGCTGCTGCGTTCTATTTATGACGTATCGACACAAATTTCAAATGATTTTCAATGATCGCTTTGTCGCGTCCAGTGTACTAGACAGACTTTAGCTGTTGCGGCACAGACACGGTGTTACTCACCTATCGAGAAGAAACAAAGCAACCTCGGCGTCCAATCGCAGGCCTTCCGCTCCTTGAGTTCTCTCCAGCGCTGGAAAGCTGATCCGAAATTTACACGGGTCCTACTTATTGCCTTAAGCCTTCTTTTGTTCCGCAGAGGTTTTCCTCTTTTGTTTTTTATCTGCCATCTCTATCTTTCTGTCGCTCAGCTCGCTAATGTCCGTCCCGTGCACTGAACGCTGTCCTCCACATCATGAGTAGACACGCCCCTTACTGCTGATTGGCTACAAGTTTGTTTTGCTGGTCGCCCGAATCAGTTTTCTAAAGTGTTTTTTAAAAATCGCTTACCCCACCTTTAAAGTATTTTGCGTGTCAGATTATTTACACTTACTCATATCCACTCAGGCCAGAAAAAAGGCATTCAACCATATCACAAACATTAAGCTACAAAGTGAAAACCCACAGCAGGAAGAAGAAGAGGAGAAAGAACAGAAAACACCAGTGACAAAATGCAGTGTTGAGGTCTGTAACTCTTGTGACCTAATGACTTTTGAGATATGCATACGTATATCTTAGAATAATGTATATTTGTGTTGTGTTCTGACAGTTGAGGTTTCGTTTTCATAGGAGGCCCATTTGTTGGCCGTTACAAGCCTGGCCGAGTTCACAGCCAGATCCATAGAGCAGTTCCACAAAACCGCTGAACCCTATTTTGATAGCTCCGCCCCACACATACGTACGCAACCCAGGCAACAGTACCAGCAAAACCAATGTTACACCGTGTCTACACCGGACGCGAGTGGTGCGGCGCGACAAAATACTACAGAACTCATTATAATCAGTGATGCTATCTACACCATAGATATATATACATATCTATGGTCTACACTGGATGCAGCGTGGCACGACAAGACAAATCCCCGACAGAAAACTGCTGCTGCGTTCTATTTATGACGTATCGACACAAATTTCAAATGATTTTCAATGATCGCTTTGTCGCGTCCAGTGTACTAGACAGACTTTAGCTGTTGCGGCACAGACACGGTGTTACTCACCTATCGAGAAGAAACAAAGCAACCTCGGCGTCCAATCGCAGGCCTTCCGCTCCTTGAGTTCTCTCCAGCGCTGGAAAGCTGATCCGAAATTTACACGGGTCCTACTTATTGCCTTAAGCCTTCTTTTGTTCCGCAGAGGTTTTCCTCTTTTGTTTTTTATCTGCCATCTCTATCTTTCTGTCGCTCAGCTCGCTAATGTCCGTCCCGTGCACTGAACGCTGTCCTCCACATCATGAGTAGACACGCCCCTTACTGCTGATTGGCTACAAGTTTGTTTTGCTGGTCGCCCGAATCAGTTTTCTAAAGTGTTTTTTAAAAATCGCTTACCCCACCTTTAAAGTATTTTGCGTGTCAGATTATTTACACTTACTCATATCCACTCAGGCCAGAAAAAAGGCATTCAACCATATCACAAACATTAAGCTACAAAGTGAAAACCCACAGCAGGAAGAAGAAGAGGAGAAAGAACAGAAAACACCAGTGACAAAATGCAGTGTTGAGGTCTGTAACTCTTGTGACCTAATGACTTTTGAGATATGCATACGTATATCTTAGAATAATGTATATTTGTGTTGTGTTCTGACAGTTGAGGTTTCGTTTTCATAGGAGGCCCATTTGTTGGCCATTACAAGCCTGGCCGAGTTCACAGCCAGATCCATAGAGCAGTTCCACAAAACCGCTGAAATTCTGCTCCACTGTAACACTGAGGGGGTGACGGCCACAGAACAAGCCCAAGTCCTATCGCAGTGAGTTATCTTGCAAAAAATGTGCAAAATTGGCATTTGGAGAAATTAAAATCATAATGTGTTTCACTTTCAGAGTTACTATTGTTATTTGTAAGGAGGTGTCACTACTATCCAAAATGTTCACGTCATGTTTGACTACCATTGGGGTAAGATGCTTCACTTCTTATAGTTTAGAGGTCTATAATATGTTTATGGTCATTATAAAATGTGAGTTTCGTATGCCATCAAGTCAAAATGCTTATATTTCAGGCAAATGAAAAGGGAGAAGTTCTCAATCCACTTATTACCAGCATTTTTCTGGAGGTTTGTCTTCATTTTATGTATTTTTTTTCTGCTTTGTTTATAAATTATTAACATATTTTTCACTTTATTTTCACTTTTAAGGCATCAAACAGTGCATCATATATCCAGGACGCGTTCCAGCTCCTCATGCCAGTGCTGGAAGTGTCTCATATTCAGAGGACGGTGGAGTTGGCACAGTGATAACCACTCAGAAACACTTTACTGTGCCAACTCAGATTTTAATAACAAAAAACCAACATGCAACAACATATGATGGAAGTACAATAATGTGTTATTTACATTCAAGTAGATATGGGAAGCACATGACATACTGTATGGTGTGCACAGCTTTTGCACATCCCTTGATTGTTGGCTTTTTTCCTATCTTAGTATATTTTTGAATAGACTCAGAACTGTCAGAACTTTCCCTATAACTGACAGTGTCAGAATGAATACAGTAATTTAAATAAATGTTTTATGTCTAAATGTATAATGAAATGAATAGAAATCATCTTTTTAATATCTTTAAGACTTAAATTGTTTTCAAATAATTATGCAAGTCATATCAGTATTAATGTTCAATTATCTTTTAAATAAACAATTGTTACATGTCTTTTGGATTATAGAACTTTAACTTTCTATGAAAATGCAATGTATGTAAATGGTGTGGTATAAAACAAATGTGTACTTATAACTTTTTGAAAATATTTAAGATATAATCTATAATATTGTTAACTATAGATAATGTTATATATACAGTGGTGGCCTGAATTATTAGAACACTACTATTTCCACCAGCATAAAAATGGTTTTAGGTCAGTTATTTTTATCTTTTGCTGTAGTGTTTCGGTAGGAAATATCAGTTTACATTTCCAAACATTCATTTTGCCATTA
>NW_015544226.1:258373-272494 GCF_001515605.1 Sinocyclocheilus anshuiensis | reverse complement strand
TGTGCAGAATAGATTACTGGTCTTTACTTCCACTAGAGGGCACTAACAGATTGAACTTCTCAATAAAAATGTCTAATAATGACTAGTGGAGTTTATTTAGCCATCCTTCTGTAGAAGTTGTGATTTAAGTCTAATAATAATAATAGTATAGTACAGACTTGTAGTATAAAATTATGCATGTTTTCTCGACTGTGTCAAAAAGAACAGCAGGTAGAAGCAGTTTTATGTAAGGTTAATGACCACACAAATACTAGACAGTGTGATTATATTTTATGTGAAAATCAGGACATGAACTATGTACATACATCAAAGGACAAACACAATACTATGAGGCGGTAGGAGGTGAGGAGGCAGTAATGTTTAGTCGCTCCAGTTTTCCCATTAAAGATACTTCTGTGTCTTCTGTGCTTTCCGTAAGAGGCTCCAAATACTGCGTCCCAGCAACCCTCTTCCCAGTGAACGGGTCGACCACCTGCCCAACTTTATACACAATCTCTGCGAGTTCATGGTTGACATGCTTGGATCTTTTCTCCGGCAAAGCCTTCAACAAAACAACATCCCCAACAGTGCACTGCTCCAAAGGATCATGGGCAAAGTATGTCTTCCTCTTGTTGTAGTACTTTAAAAAAAAGCAGATGAAAACATCAGGATAATTCTGGCACAAACCAACTATTTTACTAATAATTCGTAATTGTTTTACTTATCATACAAATATAAATGACCCTAAGGTTTACAGCTACAAATATTTTAAGCCAATATAAGGGGGGGAAGAAAGACAATATAAGAAAAAGTCAAGATATCTTACCTTGAGCAGGTACGGATCAAGCACAAGTCTGGTAACTCGAACCTTTGCCGTCTTCTTCATCTTGGCTCCAATCACCTGACCAATAATCCATTTCGCATGGACCGATGCTTGACGCGTGGGCATACCGTTTATGTTTTGCAGTCCCCTAAAATATAGTAAATGTTCTTGTTAAACGAACTTGCTGGTTTGCAGGTCAAAGCTCAGTTAAATAATCAACTGCTAGCTAAGCCAACCGGTTTCCACAAATCTGTTTTACTCACTGAGGCCCATTTTTATAGTTGCCATAACACAACAACAGGCATTTCTGTGTGCATGTAAATAATACACTTACCGGGTTCACTGTACATGTAAACGTTAATGTAAAGGTCAAAAATTCATGAAAACATTCAGCATGCGTCTGAATGTCAAGACTCGTGGCTCATGTTGATGACGTAATGGGAAAAACGGTACCTGGCAGCTTTGAAGTGTCAAATATTTAAGCAACTTAAAAATATTTAAGTAACTGGAAAATTAGATAATATTTAATTTAAATATATAGTAAAATATTATTTATAATAGTTTTATATAGCAATATATTTGTCAATTATTATTATTATTAATAAAAGTAGGCTATTATCATATTTTACATTTAGTCATTTTGCAGACGCTTTTATCCAAAGCGACTTACAGTTGGGGAATACATAAAGCGATTCTTCTTAAAGAGGCAAACAGCCACAGGAAGTGCTTGTAATACCAAGTTTTAGGCATTGTTCAAATAAGTGCAAGCTAGAAAGGGAAGGAATAAATACATAGACAAAGCTTCTCCGTCACACGCTTGAGGTATTCGGCCAATCACAACGCACCTCGCTTTTTCAGACCGATGAGATTTGTAAAAATCGACGCGTTTCAAAAAGGAGGGGCATAGAGGAGAAACAATAATGTACAGTATGTGGAAAATAATGTGTTTTTTTTTACTTTAAACCGCATAAACACATTTCATTACACCAAATACACAAAATAATGTTCTTTTTAGCAGCATCATATGACCCCTTTAAGATGAAGTCAAGTACTGTTGAAAGAGATTATTTTTTTTCCCCAAACGCTATTTTTTTTCTAATGAATCATTTTCTGTTTGACAAGTATTGTAAGAATATATAAAAAACTTTCAAAAATATATTATTCATTTTTATTATTATAATATTTTGACAGTTTTCCCCCCTGAAAAGCAATTTTTTTTCTATAATTTTCTGTCTTTTACAGAGAATGTGTTTGTCAAGTGTTGTAAGCACATAAAAATGTACATAATAAACATGAATAAAAATGTATCACATGAAACGTAGTTGTACTTGTTTTTTAATAATTGTAAAATTAAATAATGTATAATGTAAACATTAAGATTATACAAAAATAACTATTTTATATATTTTTATATATAATAATATACATACGATAAACCATTATTATTTCTCAAATTAATTTGTTTTATCGTTATCTATACGCTTATGTATATTCTGATGCACAAAATGAGTTCAGACTTTCTCAGACAAAACCCCTTCACGCTCACACCTTCCGTCATGCTGATTTGTGTATAATAGTCACGTCACTTTTTACAAACTAAAGAATGCCTTGCACAGAGCAATGTTATAGCAGAAAAGTGCTTTGCATATAGTGGTCCAACTCCCATTTGAACTATTTGGCCTGCTGATCCAACTGGCTTTGAGTCAAGACTCAGGGAAGAGGCATTTATAAAATAAGAAAGATGTGTCTAAAATAGGGGAACAGATCATGGCATACTCTAATGTGTGTGTTCAACAGTGTAAGAAAAAGAAATCGGCCTGTCCCTGGGTGGGAACTGGATGAAAGCCAGCGCAGTCGAATCTGGTATTAATCAGAACCACACAGAAAACATGGCTTGTTTCTATGTGATTCCCATTTAAGGCAGTAATGTGCTCTTGCACATTCAGGAACATGTAACATATCAGTCAATATACTGACTGACCAGCCTGTTCCATTTCAGGCCTCATAGATTTAAACAAATGCACTAGACACAACACATTTATTTAATGTCTAGCAGACGAAAGCTTATGGTACATCTGTGAGTGGTAACAGTGCCAGCCCAGAACACGGATTTCCAAAAAGCCATGAAGCATTACAGTGTCACGTTGCCATCAACGATCTTAAAGATCTCTCCATCATCTCTGCTCCTGCTTAATGTTTTCTCTATCCGAGTTGCTGCCCTTCAGTGTAGCCTTTACTATAGTTCAGTGTTGTTCTGACAGCAATAGTGAGGCTGACTGGAGAGAAGCAGATAAGAATGCAGCAACAGGACAGGAGGAAGGGAGAGGTCAGCTTTCAGGAAACAGTCCGTACCATTAACACACATGCTAGTGTGAAAGAGGCAATGACTCATGCGGCACAGTTTATTTTCTCTGGAGATTCGAATGTGACTTATGAATATTTTCCCCCGAAGAAATTAAAAGCAAATTTAAACACACTTGAGTGATAAAAGAGATCGCTGTCACTGTATTCCTGTTTTGCGCTCTGTTTGTTTAATGTTATTGTATGAGGTTGGCGTCGGAGGGGTAACATGGAACATGGCCGAGAGAAAAAGACAGCAGTTCGTTATATTTGTGTTTACAAAGCTATAAAGACCACAGTTTTTGATAATTGGGTCAATGATGCTCATTTTTGCCCAATTGATTCTATTCTGTTAAATTCACCATGAAACCAAAACTGACAATTCAAATTTTTATCAACAATTCAACTTTACAACGATGATTTCACAACAACCTCTCTGCAAAGATTGCGGCAATTAGCAAATGACGATGATCCAACCATCCAATTAATTCTTGATAGACAAATTCAAGTCCCACCCTATATTTTTACTTGTCTGAGAAGTTCTTTAACTAGGATGCAGTAGGGGAGAAATGGCAATCACATGAATTCCATTCATGCCGACTTTAATTTTTTTTCCAAAAATACATCAAAATCATGTGGTGCAACCAACATTCAGACTTTCATGACTGTGTGTCAAGGTTAATAAATCTCTAAAATATAAGACCTTTTTTTTTTTATCAGCAAGGTTACTTCAGGTCGCAAAATGATGGCATGACCAAAGACTTTATATATACCAAGATGATTCACTCATATTACTATGAATGGGAGAAAGTGTAGGCAATATGGTGGAATGAATAATGAATCTCGTTTAATTAAAAGAGCCAGTCACCAATTGGTAAAATCATCTCGTCAATCAAAAAAAATTGCCACACTTTATTTTAAGGTTCAAATTTCACTATTAACTAACTATTAACTACGACTTTTGCCTTGATAAACTCCTAATTTGTTACTTATTAATAGTTAGTAAGGTAGTTGTTAAGTTTAGTTATGGGTAGGATTAAGGGATCTAAAATATGGTCATGCAGAATAAAACATTCATATGTGCAATATGTCAATATGCTAGTAATATGCATGTTAATAAGAAACTAATTAATAGTGACAATTGGTCCTTAAAATAAAGTGTTACCAAAAAATGAATGCTATTTGAGCATATGAAATAACATTTATGGGACTCTTCATGCCAGATTTTATTGCTGATTGGTGCAAATATGGCTGCAGAATGAACTCCCAAAAACTTACTGATATTTATGAATACATAAGTATGAAGTTTATTATTTTTTATTTTATGGTCACACCACATGACATTTTAGAGTCAATTAATTGAATCCTGGGTAACACTTTAGAATGGGGAACACTTATTCACTATTAACTATGACTTTTCCCTCAATAAATTCCTAATTTGCTGCTTATTAATAGTTAGTAAGGTAGTTGTTAAAGGGTTAGTTCACCCCAAAATTTAAATTAGGCTGTGTTTTATTCACCTCAGAGCCATGCTAGGTGTATATGACTTTCTTCTTTCAGACGAATCCAGTCGGAGTTATATTAAAAAATGTCTTTCCAGTCTCCTGTCCTTCTTCTTTACAAATCCTCGTTTTGTACTTCTAATTAGTGACCTTTGTTTTGTTTTGATCTCTCCCCTTGGCTTCCGCATTCGTCACTTCTGAGCAGTGGTGGACAGTAACGGAGTAGTTTTATTTCGTTTTTACTTAAGTACATAAAAAATCGAGTACTTTTGTACTTTCACTCGAGTAAAACTGAAAAAGGAGTACTTTTACTTTTACTGGAGTAATATTTTATTATACGTATCTGTACTTTTACTCAAGTACTTGATTTGTGTACTTCGTCCACCACTGCTTCTGAGCGGCGCATGCGCAAAGCCGACCTCCATACGTCATTCCCCTGAAACTATTTCCGTGTACAACAGTGCGCACAAGCTAAATTAAAGTGATTATTACGTTTTGAATATGGATATTTTTCTTACAAAAACGCATCGATTCGCTACAGGAGGCCTTTGTTCACCCCCCTGGAGCCGTGTGAGACACTTTTTTAATGGATGGGCGCTTTTTATTTAAGTTCTTTTGGACTGATGCATGCAACACCCGCTGAGTGGCATTAAACAGCTTGAAAGATCAAAGACAATTTTTAATATAACTCCGACTGGATTCGTCTGAAAGAAGAAAGTCATATACACCTAGGATGGCTCTGGGGTGAGTAAAACACAGCCTAATTTTCATTTTTGGGTGAACTAACCCTTTAAGTTTAGGTATTGGGTAGGATTAGGGATGTAGAATAAGGTCATGTAGAATAAGGCATTAACATGTGCTTAATTAGTACTAAGACATGGCTAATATTCTAGTAATATGCATGCTAATAAGCAACTAGTTAAGAGACCCTAAAATAAAGTGTTACTGAATCTTGTCTTGAAAATTATATAAACGTTTTTCAAAACAAATATTAATACAAAGAGCATGTGTGTTTTAAACTAGATCATCAAAAGATTTTTCATTTTCTTTATCATAGACACTGTACATGTTTGACCCAATTACATAATTGTAGTAATTGAGTCAAATTGTAATTGTAAATAATTATTACCTTTGTCTGTAGGATTAGGGATTTGAAGAGACCCTCTCTTTTGAGAGGCCTGTAAACAACCATCCAGAGCACTCTAGCAACCGCATAGCTGTGCCATGGCAGCCAGCCACAACTCATCTAGAAATTTCTTCAAAATTAATAGTGATTCATAATGCCCTAAACAAAATCCCTACCCCTAAACCTAACCCTACCCATAATTTATTCCTAAAATAAGTGTGAAATGATAGCTGATTACCAAGGGTGTAGAAGCACCTAACCCTGATTGTAAGCCTAAAACAGATATTTCCTGAAAAGTTATCCCTCAATTCTGATTGGTTGATTGGAATGTTGATCCAGGAACATGTTGTACTTGGTGAAATCACGGTCACCATGGAAATACCATCAGACTAGCAGAGGACAGTCATTTATTATTTACTACAATAATATTTTTGCCCACTTGAATCACTGCGCAGGTCACGGCTCATAAAGTTCGATTCGTGTGCCGCACCTGCTATTTTCATGCAACATGCACAATGTGCAGAACACCTTATATACATTTCAAGAATGCACGGCACTTAAAAACATGTAAATAATGCACGATTTGTTGTCGCATGAGGGAAAAATCTGCCAAGAGTGAAGCTCACAGTCTTGGTATCCTTGGGGAAAAGGGAACAGCAGTAGAGCAAAATACACACACTGACACACTAGACAAACAGTCTCAACTAGCTGGGCAGCAGTGAGGTGTATTGTGAGGACATATCCCAGAAAGCCTGTCTCGTCATCTGTGTGGCAGCAGCAGACGTACGGTCCGGTCCAACTCTTGTCCTGCTGTTTACGTAAACACAACGTTTCAGTTCTGCCATTCACAGTGCCTTCTGCAAACAGAGCTTTTCAAGCTGTAAACAGAGAACACGGTGTAAGCACTTTATGGAGAGACAAAAAGTGTAGTTGAAGATGGGGGCGTCCACTCTGACGCACAACAGTAAACCCTCCGCAAGAGTTCAAGAGTGCCAGTATGCAACGTGGTATTCTTTTAGTTTATCCTATGTAAGTTTAAAACATATTAGGCTTTTGTTTATCTGAAATTTCCTTGGCAATGTTTTTGTCCTCCTGCACTGAATAACCAGATATGACCTTGTCTTATTCTTTCTCTAAACATAAAGTCATGGCCTGCTTAGCTTATGTACCTTGGCCACGTCATTATCATGCAATCTGATGGCATTGCTACTATAGATGACATCAGTTAATTGTTTGAGCATCTAATCTAGCCTGACACAGCAACTGACTCAACCAGTGGTTTGAGTTTGGGGTGGGACTGTCCGTTTGATTGACCAATAAGACATGGAAATGTTCTGAAAAATGTCAGCAAGGCATGCATTACTATTACTATCCACTTTGTGCTGTGGACATGAATTAGACCTCAAACTGTGTAGAAGTGTGTTCTTATAAGTGATGAGTTATTTTCACTTGGCAGATGAAGAAACGGTGAAAAAATCCCATTGATCTACATTGAGTCATATCTAGATCAGAATATCTTGGGGGTGAGCTCTTTTGACTTGGGCCGGTACGCAACCACCTAGAAACCACTCGGAACACCCTAGCAATGATAGTGGCAAATATGGCTATTTGCATTGTATAAAGCTATATAAATAAAGGTGACTTGACTTGACATCTTCAATTACACTGTTGACCCTATACCTACCTCTTAACCCACCCTTAAACCTAACCATACTAGAAAACTTTTCCCTAACATTACCTGTATCCCACTTCAATAGCAGCAAAGTGTTTTGGGTAACACTTTATTTTACAGTGTCCTTGTTATATTTACATGTTATATTTATTTACTATAAAAATAACAGTAAATAATACATAATTACAAGCAACTAACCCTAAACCAAACCATAACCCTATAGTAAGTACATGTTGTTAATTACTATTACTCAGTACTTTTCTGTGTACTTACACGGAACAATGACACAAAATAAAGTATAACTGAGTTTTGCAACATATAACATGAACAGAGTAAGAACATTGTACCAAACTTATTTATTTATTCTGTGCCTGATTTAACTTAAAGTTACATTAAAGCTACTCTTTAAAAATGCTCATAATTTAATAAATGTAATCTCAAAATGCAGATCTCAAAATGAATATCCGTTTTTCATTCTGTACTGAAAAATTAGCTTATAATGGTATAATAATGGTGTGATGCTACAAATGCTACATTTATTTGCTACAGTGTTATATTTTTATATTTATACAAAATATTATTGCAAAATATTTATTTATACAAAATACAAAATTTAAATTTTGGTTATTTATTTGTTATAAGCCATGAAAATAATTTTCTGCTTATTGGTACCAGCCAGAATTGTAATATCTCTGAGTCCTTACTCAGAATACCTTAATATTGTGGTTGTGATTTTTCCAGAGGCAAATACCACTCACATTATCTTCAAAACATTTCATCTAGTTGATTTACCTGAGGTTCCTCTTTAAAAGTTCGCAGTTATAGTGTGTTTTCAGCACAAGTTTCAGATTCCCATATACGGGCTTGAAAATGTCATTCATGTTTTAAAGTCTACCCTGTTTTGTTTTATTCCTAAATGTTAAGAATTTTTTATGATTACTACATTTTCTTCTTGTCAAGGCTGAATTTGTTATGATTTATTTGAAGTTATTACAAATGTATTACTCTAGATTGCAACTGCTGATTTCAAATTCTCTTCATATATATACCAGAACTTCCCATGGGAATCTTGATTAACAGACATGCCTTAATAGTCATGCTTTTCCTCCTTTAATAGTTTTTAAAGTAAATTGCAGTTGCAGTAAGTGAATGAAACAGACATTTAGATAAGGTGTATTGAATGATCCAACCATTGCCTGACCAGAGCTGAAATACTGACATGGAGGTCATTGCAGGCATCCATTTAGATGCCCTCGAACACTGATGACTTCAACCTGCACTGCCATACTTAATAAAACATCATGCAGGCTTGAAGGAGGTTTTGCAAAAAAAATTAATCTGATGATAAACTGACATAGTTAAGCATTGTCATTGTATAACTGTCAAATGTACTGACAAGCATTTATGGTAAACTAAAATACACTTATGTAATTTCTTTTTAAACTTGTATGTCATGTATTTACGTATATTTCTAACTTGTAACGATGAAGTTGCAATTTAGTACATTTAAAATAGATTCACTTTAAAGCAGCACTATGTAACTTTTTCTGTGTTCAAAATTTGCAAAATGTATATAATGAGCGAGTACATCATGAATTCGTCTTCCAAACCGCGTTTTTGTCTTATTCCGAATCACTACGGTACACTTATAATAAGTACTTATATTTGGACTATTGTAGCCTGGTCGGGTCGTCACCGCTGCGGAGTAACACATACCTGCGTGAATCGCCATAGACATAAACTTAGAGAAGTAGCTCCGGTTGGAATGTTCTTCCGCGGGATGTGTGCAGTTCTGTTTATTAACCGCTAGAGCGCCAAAAGTTACATAGTGCTGCTTTAAATGTAATATCAAATTACACACTACAGTTAAAATTAATATCAAGTAGGCTACTTTACATGTGCTTTAATCATCAATTTAAGTGCACAACAAAAGTTTATTAAAATCAGTGATTACCTTTTATTTGTAATTATTACAAAGTGCACTTTTTAAAAGTGTAGCCTACTTAAGTGTGTTAAGAAACATTAGCATTAATATTTTATCTAAGTACAGCTTTATATACAGTATATGTGATGGTAGGGGATATATGTTCAAAAATGGTGGTGTCTCTTGTCTTCAGTTTTATGTTTCAGGCTTTTTGTTTTAGCTGCAAGCATTGTAGAAAGTTTATGTCTGGACCACACATCCCGCTCAACTACAGAGACTATAAAAACAAAAATGGCTCTATTACTATGTTTTCTATGAATGTTATACTGACGTTTTCCCTTGAAATACAGCGAGGGCAAGCTCTTTTCTTTTTGGAGGCCCTGTTTCTTCTCTCTTGTTTCAATTCTTGTGACTCCTTCACAGATGTAGGTCATTATGAATTTAATGATATCTGAACAATCGGAAAATAAATTCTTGCATGTGTGCTGCAGGGAGGCACCCTTGTTCTAGTGTTTGTAGTCTACTGGGAGAATTAGATTGAATTATTATTATTATTTTCCATAATCTACTCAGCAGTACATCTGTTGTACAGCAGGAAAGATAATTGTTGGGATGCTAAAAGACTTAATTTAGGTTACAGTTGGAAAAATATAGATTTTATGTTTATTTATTCTAGTCTTAGCAGTAAAAACACACTTAAATCTCAAACACACATACAGTCTGTTTCTCTTTCCTTGTCCCCCCAGTGATGTCATTGATTATTGTTGGATATGTTCCAGACCTGACCACCAATGCTCCACCAACCATAATGCAAGTGCCTGAGTAAACCTTGTCCAGCACCACCATTCTTATCTTAATCTGTCACATTGTATTGGGAAAATATTGCTCTGTCTTTTTAAAATCATGTTTTGTCAAAACAAATCAAACCTTGTAGCATGTCACTCTGATATCACATGCAGTGGCCTCATACAGGGGGACGTCCATAGATAACAAAAGTGGCATTTTTTAAAGAAAGGTAGAACGAGTGCAATTTCCAAGACAAAACAGTAACATGTTGTAGAATTTAAAACATAATTTGTTTTTGTAATGTTTTAAACGATAAAAGAATATGTCACTTTTCAAAATTTAGACTTAATTTCTACTGCCTATACAGTACATAGGCAATTGCCTTCTAGGGCAGCATCCTGAAACTTAAATGAACCTCATAACTGACCAGGGGCCGGTTGCATAAACCGCTTAGACTAGACTTAAAAAGTTAGTCATCTAATTTTTTCTCTTTAAGACTGGTCATAATTTCTTAAAGTCAGTTATAAAAAGGGAGAATGGTCTAATTTGAATCCAAAAGGTAAGTCTGATAACTCTTGGCTAACAACTAGTTGGTTGCAACTGGCCCCAGTTTGGAACACATGGGCAGCAACTCCTTACATGAGCCACAAGTGGCTTGATTTCAATACAGTTTGACATTAGCAAAATGCTAAGCTAATGAAGTAATACTCTAATATTGGGTCCAACAGTTTATATTTAATTAGACTGCTTTTTTAATCAATACTTTTCAGTACTGAATAAATTATAAGTGCATTTATCTTGCTTCATACTCCATTGTAATGTCAGATCACCTTTCTTAGGCGGGTTTCCTCGTTGCCTGAGGGAGTCCCGGCTTTTGATTGGTTGCCGACGTGGCGTCTGGATGACGTAGTTTCTAGGAATGCCCTCCTGCAGAATGGAGGTTGCCTTGTGACGTAGGAGCACGGAGAGTGATGTTTGGAGTTCTTCTGAGAGTTCCTTTGCCTTTTGTTGTAAGAAAAGGACGTGGGTCCGTTGGGTTTTAAAAAGGGGCAGGAAGCAGATGTTCAATGGGTCATGTGATGGTCACGTATAGATCCCGTGTTTGCAGGCCTGAGGGCGTCAGTTAATTTACTCATCCTTTTCCTGTTGGATATAAGAGTTCCATACATTGTGCGATCACAAGACATCACAAGGTATCTATATGTGGTGAAAGAACTTTTCAGTCCTGATACAAAAGATCTCTGTGTTATCTCCTGATTGGATTAGTTCAGACCTCATGATGAGTTGATTCAGTGGCATATCAGTGTCCGTTCATGATAGAAATCCCTACACCATTTTGAATATTTTTTTTTTCGTTGAGCCTGTCACAGTGCATTTTGGGATTGCCTTTTACTTCCTACGGAAGCATGTTCTCACTCATTTTCAAATAAATAAATAAAAAGCTATTTGTGACCATATCTCACAATTGTGAATTTATTCCTCGAGGCTTTTTCGTTCTGTGACTTTATATCTCTCAATTGTGACTTTGTTTCTCTTAATTGTAACTATATCTCACAATATGACTTTGTCTTAATTTAAGCTTTATCTGAAAACTAGCTTCTTTAAAATAAAGGTATTAATTGTGTTGAATGTGCACTTGTAGTGCACAAATTGTACTTGCAGATAATATAGTATTAATTAAATAATAATGAAAGCTACTTATGTGTAAAGTGTCTCTATTAACACAAATAAGTACACTTTTAAGTGTATTATTAAGTGCACTTTGTAGTAATGCCAAATTAAAGTATGTTTAAATCATTATGTTTTAATAATCTTTTGCCATGCATTAAATAATTTCACTTATTTTGACTAACATATTAAAGTACATGTAAACATGTACTAAATTTAATTCAAATTCATTTTTTAATTCTAAATTTAAATCTATGACATACAAGTTTCAACAGAAATTACATTCAAGCATATATTAATTTACCATAAATGCTTGTCAGTACTTTCAGCAGTACACTTCAACCATATTTCCATGACAATAGAAGAAATAATGAAATTACATATAAAGATGGGAGTCAAAAATTTCAATGAAGTTAAATTAACTGGTTTTAACATTAAAACTGTATTACATTTTCATTTAACTGTAAATAACATGCAAAAACACTGAAAGAATACTTCAAAGTGAATGTTAAGTATATTATTTCTGTAATACATACTAACGTGAACTCCTTTTCCAAAAGGGTAGATTTGTGCAAGGTGGCCTTTTTGGTGCCTGACAAGCTGATCAGCCTTATAGGCTCAGTGTGGTTATGGTTAGGGTCTGTCAGAGACAAAGATGGGGGTGCCTATGATGCCTTAAACTGCTGCCTATAGGCAGCTCATAGGTTTTGGAACAGAGCCATGGTCTCAGGATGGTGTATCACAGACTGCAGACACAATCAGCAGCACAGTCAATTAAACCCAGAGTGTGGAACATTATCACAATGGCTGCCAGATGATTGACTGTGATGTCACAATTAAAGGGGTCATATGATGCGATTTCAAGTTTTCCTTTCTCTTTGGAGTGTTACAAGCTGATTGTGCATAGATAAGATCCCTGAAGTTGCAAAGACTAAGAGAGAGAGAGAGGAGAGAGAGAGATAGAGAGAGAGAGAGAAAGAGAGAGAGCGAGAGAGAGAGAGCGCGAGCGAGAGAGAGAGAGCACGAGCGAGCGCATGTCAACATATTCTGTTACACCAAATACACAAAATAATTATCTTTAAAAAAGCATCATATGACCCCTTTAAAACAATGTTCCTGTTCAAATACCATGATCATTTTCAGGTTCAGGCAGTGAAGTCATCTGAACAATCCAACCCAGACTACAGATAACATAGTCGAGGCTTGCTTCTATATTGAATGAGCATGGGAAGGATGTTTAGACATTAGAGTGAATTACTATCACTGGGGAAAACTGCATATTTCAGAGACATGTGAGTAATTGGTTCTGTGGTGACTATTAGAATGATCATAATTCATAATTATGCACAAAGCAGCTGCGGCGACTCAAACCCAATATCGCTGTCTCAAAGTTATCACAGTTAACCATTCCTTGGCAGGATGGTTTGAAGTCTTCAAATCTCATTACTGTTTATAGAGCTAATGCAATGCAAACTTGGGCTTGTTATATAAAGCAATTTTTTTTTTAATTTTCCCAACATTTCCTTGAAATCTGTTTCAGCATGCAGTATTGCATCCTTGTGTCTTAAGCAAGGATTTATCTCATTTTATGTCTAATACTGTCGGAGTGTATTTTTCAAATTCAGACCGAATACAGAAGAATTCTTTTGATTAAAAAAAGTTTTTTTTTCCTTACAATGAAAGTTCAGTGTTGATTTGGACCCCACTTTAAATGCGTGAACAAAAACACTTAAAGGGGTCATATGATGCTATTTTAAAGATCATTATTTTGTGTATTTGGTGTAACAGAATATGTTGACATGCTTTAATGTTCAAAAAACACATTATTTTTCAAATACTGTACATTATTGTAGGTCCTCTATGCCCCGCCTCTCTCAAACACGTCATTTTCAACAAAGCCCCCTCCTTTGACAAGCGCAGTCTGCTCTGATTGGCCAGCTGACCCAGTGCATTGTGATTGGCCGAACACCATACACAGTCGCGTGACAGACACAGTGATGATGCAGTACACAAGCCGCGGTTAAGACAGCTGACGTGCTAGGATTTCTGACAAGCAGTTAGTTCACTTTCCTGTGATGTGACCCTGTTCCCCTCACACACACACACACACGACGCGTTACCCTGCGCTGCGCAAAACTCCACATTTTAACAGTCAATAGAAAATACTTAAGCTAATAACAAAACATACTTACAGTCTCTGATTCAGAAGCAGCAGATTTTCATAGCAAAGTCGGAATTGACCCTTTTTTTATTTTTTAAATAGCCTTTGTGCACAGCCAGCCTTGTACTCTTCTAGGTTCA
>NW_015544226.1:246746-258247 GCF_001515605.1 Sinocyclocheilus anshuiensis | reverse complement strand
AACCAATGATTCCTAATTGCATCTACTTCCGGAAGGCCAAATAAAGTGCTTTTGCTTTCGCACTGAATCACACAGCGTCTCCCTGACATGGCTGCATCAACATTACTGCTGGTCCTGAAACCACACCTTCTTTCTTTGCGTGCACATTTGGGCGGCATTATGCTAATATTTCCACATAGTGACGTAGACGTGGGGGCATGTTAGAACGAGGCGTTTTAGGTAGGCGTGGCTGACTCTTAACTTTTATAAAGAATATCTCTTTGGATTTGAGACTTTAGTCTTTGCAACTTTACAGATCTTCTTTATGCACCAAGAGCTTGTAACACTCTAAAGAGAAAGGAAAACTTGAAATCGCATCATATGACCCCTTTAAAATATGTTTCAAAATCTTCTGTTGTGTTTTGCAAAAGAAGGAAGGCCATACAAATCTGGAAAGACACAAGGTTGCGCAAATGACGACATTTGTGGGTAAACTATCCCTTTAATGTCACACAATACCAGGAATTCACCCATTTTAGTTGAATAACTAATTGCATGTTTGCTTTATGCCTTTATGAATTAACATATGCATGACATTTCAAATGTCAAAATCTGGTGTTTCTTTAACTAATGGACACTTTTGGCAATGTGGACTTTAAGAAAATAAACTCTCTTAAAACTCACTAGTTTATTTAAATTGTCCAACAATGCATATACATGAATTACAGGAGAATTCTGTAATTTTTGCCGTTTTATTCTGATTGGCATGAATGTTTCACCACAGTATTGTTTCCATTACATCCCAAATTATGTATTATGTTTGATAACATTGTTTAATTCCACAACTTCCAAAAAATGCCTACAAGTGATATTTACCTTGATTTTTCTTTCTGTCACATATTTTAATCTAAATTTAACTTGACAAGAAGCCAAAATAAACAATAAAGCATGGTAAAAATGCTACAGTTACCATGTAACCTTCCTATATCAACAACTACATCATTTATGCTTTTATCCAAAGAGACATCACATTCAAGGTATACAATTCATTAGCTCATGCATTCCCTGGGAGTCGAACCAATGACCTTGGCGTTGCTAGCACCATGACCTACAGTTTGAGCTACAGCTACAGGAATACCAAGAGAAAAAAAATAGAAATCTGTTCGTTTTAATAAAAAAATCATCCTCTGGCACATAAAAGTGCCTCAAATTGAAGAAACATCCCATATACGTCTGTATTCTTGTAGCGTTATTTGCCTGCTAATGAAATCTAGGGACAGTTTGGGTTTTGAATTTGAGACCAAACACAGTTCCACATTCTCAGTGTTGTTCTCTTAGTACAAAATGAGCTTACAATAAAAAGTATGTTTTAATGGGCAGTAAACCACATTAATGATCAAAAGGACGACTCTCATTCTAACGACATGTTTTACAAACAAACTCCCTTTATCCTCTCATTTTACAGCACTGCGAATGAGAAGAACGTGTACAAGGACAGCTAATAAAGGGATTTCTATTCATAGTCGCAGCATTAAGTTCTTGGCTTCCTTACGAGCCAGACGCTCTAAATTCAATATTTATATCCCTCTTCTGTGATAAGTGCTGATTCTATGTATGGTAACAGCTCACAGGTATGTGCCCGAAAGAAAGCCTTCGCCTGAGCCAGAATGTTGACGGACAGCTAACCCCCGTTTCTTTGCTCTGTTTCGCTCTGATTAAATTCCCCGGCATTGTTTGTTCAGTGATTCACACTGTAAGCTCTTATGTTGTATGTATAATGTGCTCACGGCTATGGCATGTAACATATTCACCACACTCTTGTTCTACAGCGATATGTGTGTGTGATTTATGTAATGACATGCTGGGGGGCTTCATTATTTTTTTAGCTTTTTTTCATTATCCGCCAGGGTGTTTGCCAGGAAGGCGATGTAAGACAGGTGTCTCGATTACTGTACCACTGCCTGAAGCCAAGAGTATGTTTTACATGTACTGTTTGCATATAGCACATATAGGAAGATGAACAACACATTTTGTGCCTACCTAGATCACCATTCTTTCAAAAATCATAATTTACTAAAGCAACTACTAACAAATAAAGATATGTAGAATTTAATGTTTTGATACCACTGAAATCAAATTGTGCATGTAATAGTGCATGGGGAAGCTTAGCAACCCCATGTTACATAATTATTTTAATTCAACTCAAATCAAATATCAGCTGGAGTTTTATCAGGGAGCACTTGCAGACATAATTGACCTTATCTGACCGGCAACAATCCACACCATGAATCATTCTGCAGAGCTTTGATTGGAGGCCAGCAACTGCTTTTATAAAAGGATGTTGTTAATGAGTATTTATTATGTGATTAGCTTTTAAAACAGACATTGACTCTACAGATGTGGTTCATTGGGTCTGTATTTCCAATGGATCACTAAACATTGAGTGCTTGACTGAGTGATCAATTGGCAGGGATACAAATGAAGCAAATGACTTGTTTATATGGTTGACCCATACAGTATACATTTGAAGAGGTTTGGTTTATCTGTAAAATCAAAGTGATTGACACATTGTTACAGCATCAAATCGCACTGCTTTTTGACGTTTAAAAGTTCTTTTAAAAAAACTCTCTTATCTTTGACACTAGATTAAGTTAAGTAGTTTCGCTTATGTCTCTTGTTCTGTTGGAAATAGTTCAATGCTCAAAAAATGCTAACAAATGTATTACAGTAAAAGGTGTTTTTTTTTTGTTCCATTATTCAAAATATGGATGGGAACATTACATTACAATGACGTCAGAAGATAAACTTCCACAAATCTGATTTAAAGTGCTTCCAGCTGGATGACTTTGATTTGATGTTAATGATACATATCGTGTCTATTTTTGTTGGGTCAACTACAATGATAAGAAGAAGATGACTTCAGAATGGGATGGGGTAAATATGAAGTTTGAAACACTGAAACTCTCAAGTTAGACATAGTATCTGGTTATATATGCAAATATTAATGACAAAGAGGGTGAAAAGTTCAACATATTAATTAACATTAACTTACTATCTGTTTTCAAGATGTAGCCAACATGATGAGAGCTGAACAAAAATCAGATCCATATTACAACACGACCACTGCAATATAAGATCTAATTTTTTTTCATAAACATTCTACTATCTGTTCTATTTCATATCCTCCAGAGATGGTAAACTACTGCTATTAGATTTTATATTTTCCAGTGCAAACCTAAAAACACAATCTGAGATAAACGATGCAAGAAATATGGACATGTGAGCTATTGATTTATATTTACTGTATATCAGGTTAGTTAGGTATCACTGAAAATGCCAAGTTCTGTCATGAAATTCTAGATGGGGCAGGCTGATGGGTAATTAATGCAAATTGATGATATTCACAGCGTTAAACTACTTGGCACAAGCTAATTGGTTCATGTTGCATACACAGCCAATGAGCTTATTGCTTTACATTTAAATGGCTGGTGCGCTTTCAGAGTTCCTCTGAAACCCTCCACCTTCCCCAGCTCCACCTGTTTAGATCTGCTACAGGTTATTATATATGCTACTTGTGCAGCAGCAGTATGTCATACTCACAGCACCGTATCGGCGTACATATTGGCTGTAGCAAGTTCCAGTACTTGCTTTGCATCTACAACAACAGCAATAACCAACAGCAGAAGCAATTCAGCAGCAGCAGCATAGCAAATCTATTCCGCCAAGACCAAATACACTAACATTGTCATATCCATTACTATGCTAAAATCTTCAGAGAGTTGTCATGATATAAATATATTTAAGTGTTTTCCTCTTGGGTTCTTTTATCAGTGTGGGGAAAAAATAGGATTTTGTTATGTATATTATTAAGTTGTGATATCTTTTGTCAATAACCAGATCTTTTATCTAATTTTTTTAACTGTTTAAATGGTTATGGACACAAATGATACCTCAAATCATTTAACTTGAAGAGAGAGGAAATGCAGCATGGTTGTATGTGATTAATTTACTAATGATTTTTTTTTTTTTTACTTTTACTCTCTGAACATATTACTTAAATTTGACAAGAATGATTATATGATAATTGACAATTTTTCATAAGAGGTAGTCTCTCGGCAACTGTTGTTGCTATTTTTGCTGGCGACTTCAGCTCCTGGTAGAATCAACTATGCTTGAGTTACCCTGCCATATTTCCTGTCTCTGGCTCAGTCCCTTTCTGCTCAAAGTGAAGCCTCATTTGCAGCAGACCTGAATTCACGTTCTTACCTCAGTCATCTTTAGGTATGTGGAATGTAATCCTTCAGATGAGACGTTAAACCGAGGTCCTGACTCTCTGTGGTCATTAAAAATCCCAGGATGTCTTTCGAAAAGAGTAGAGGTGTGACCTCGGCATCCTGGTCAAATTTGTCCATTGGCCTCTGATCATCATGGCCTCCTAACAATCCCCATATCTACTGATTGGCTTCATCACTCTGTCTCCTCTCCACCAATAAGCTGGTGTGTGGTGTGCGTTCTGGCGCACTATGGCTGCCGTCGCATCATCCAGGTGGATGCTGCACACTGGTGGTGGATGAGGAGATACCCCCTGACAATGTATATAAATGTAATTAATTATTATTATTATTATTATTATGTAAAACATCTGCAATCCAATGAGGTGAAGAAATGTTCCTAAATTACGCCAGAACGGTGGCACATCTTATGTCCTACCGTTAGTAAGGCAATCCATTTGTTTATGTTGAGAGTCAGTGTTCCTGCTTAACCCTAAATTTAGTTCTGGATTAAATTACTTACAGAACTTGAACAATTCAGCTGTTATGACTAGAATTCCGTTTTTACATGAATTATTTTCCTTGTCAGGCTGTGAAAAGTTGTTCAAGAGACAACAGTTCACCCCCATTGTTTAGCATCATGGTCGACCAAAAAAAGGGAAAATGTTTAGGATCAGGATGGAATAAAATACTTATGCTTAAGATATTCAGGAAACACAAACTGAAAGACAATTGTGGATGTAATTCAAGCTAGTATCTCAGTTTCTTGAGAAACCTATAGGAACATGAAGATTTCAGGGTAAGCTTTGCTTTCCCACAATCCTTTTGGTCCGGCTACTTGACATTTTGATTAATGAAGCCCTTGCACTACACTCCTTCAAATAGTTTTCTTAAGACACTGTTATTGTTGTGTTATTGTTTTCAACCCCCTGAATCACGGCCAGTCCGGCACATTGATTCATGGGATGAGGACTTGACATGGCAGGTGACACCATGCGGCATAACTCATGTGACATCAGACACTTCAACTTTGTTTTTAAGCTGTGTCACAGGAATTATGTTCTTAGCAATGACCCTTATTCAACAAGTGTCTGACCTCCACTTATAATGACGCCTCTCAAGATATCAGATCAGTTGTTTTAAAGAGACTCTTTAACGCAATTTATGTCAGTAATATATTGCACATTATATAGTGCCTATTGCTATTGCAAGTCGATTTTACATCTTGCTTTTGTTTGACTTACAATTTGGCCAGTTTTATTTTTTATTCCTTTACACATGCACTGCTGTGAAGTCAAAAATGGAACAGACTTTACCTCATAAAAATCACAGTGTGTGTGTGTGACAGTCTAAATCAATCAAACAATGTCCAGTCGAGTTCTCACACTATTCCTGTCACCAGGTTAAATCCTGGACAGTACACTGTTAGTTCGCTCTGGTGTTATTGCTGCCATAACCAATAGCAAAATTATCACATCACTGGGAATCAGGCTGTGAAGAATTCCCAGCAGTCTCCCTGTAAATTGCACAAACATAAAGTATTCAATTTGAGACTTCACCATGTGATATTTACATTGATGTTGAACTGATTTAGGTTTTTCATCTTTTAACCAATAATATTCATAAACACAGATTAGAATCCATTGCATTGGCATATCTTGTATTATGTGTTCATGACAATAATTGTAATACAGCATAATTAATTTATAAAATGCACACCATTAAACTTTTGTTAAGGACATCTTGAAGTCAGTTCATAAAAATATACAGTGGGGTACAAAACACTGAGACTAAGAATAAGAGAGGTATATTCTTACATTTAACGCTAAATTTCATTTAAAAAAAGAAAAACAAAGAAACAATATGACATAAACCAAACAACAAATATTTACGACAATCCGATATTTATATTAATTTTTGAATTTAACTTTTGACTCAAATTACTTCCATAATTATAAACTGAATTAGAAAACAGCAAAATAGAAGTATTTTACTAGTGATCTCAGACTTACAGTGGTCAGAACCCTTGGTGTTAACCATGTTGTAGCATGCAAATAATATTAAATAGTGTGCAAAGACCTTCTTCAGCTTAGGCTTTTTATCTTTTAACCAATAATATTCATAAACACAGACAAGAATCCAAGGCACTGTCATATCTTGTATTACGTATTCGTGACAATTAAAGCATAATTTTCCTATTCTTTCCATTACATTGACTGTGCTCTGTGCACCTGCTTGAACTCTCGTTTGTTTAAATATTCAGGCCAACCACATCTTTTGTATAGCTCAGACTGCTATAAAACAAAAGAAATGAGCTGAGAAATCTCAGCAGCAGTGCCAGCTTATCTGAAGGACCCTTGGAACCGTATTCTGATACCCCTCCTTGCTGAGGCAGTTTCCCTCAACCTATCACAGTGTGTCGGCCCTTATATAGAGAGCAGACATTAGGTAAACGCAAGGTAGACATTAGGTAAACTGAAAACAGGCACTTTTCAGTCAACAGCGGTATTCATAACTGCGATATGCCTCTCTGCACTGGCACTGGGAACACCCGCTGCAGGATTGTGTGCGTAACTGTTTTATGCAGACAAGGAGGTGGTAGAATTTACAATGCACAGTCATAAGCAGCTGTTAGAACAAAAAGAAACTGCAGGCGGTATGGTATTGGAGGTATTTGTATTACTTGATTACTTTTTAGGTCAGAGATCCTCTGCAAAACAAATCACATGCCAAGTCTGCTTGTGTTCTTAATAGATCAAGCCTTATCAATGTACACTGTGTTCTCAAGCTTTTCTTCAAATTGCTTTATCAGCTTAGGAGAGACATAAATCTTATTTGTTTCTCTAGTTCTTTTTATTCAATGCATTTTCACCACAAAACTATGTTCCTCCATCAAAGTGACCATGTAAAACTTTTCAACCATGTTTTGTGAAAGGCAGTAAAACGCTATCTGTCCAATGGTGGACTCTCTCTCTCTCTCTCTAAAAAAAATAAATAAACACTTTTGACATTTGTCTGAATCAGCTGTCAACCATTGAATCAGTGTATAACTGGGTCAGCAGATAGCAGGCTTATCGCTTTTCACCTATACCAAACATAGTGTTCAGCTTGTTTTAAAACTGTCTGCATATTGGATATCAAGTTCACATGTGATTGAGCTAATATGGGAAACTTTTAATAAAAGACAGAGGGGATTGCCTCTCATCTTAGGATACAGGAGCATCATGTAGTTGTAACAAAGTCCACTGCAGGCAAGCTTACTAAACCCATGTGCAAACTAAAGTGAAAACAGCTGTGGCCGCCTTCTAATTAGCACAGCCAATAGTCTATAGCAGGGCAATTCCTGCTATAGACTAAAAATAAACTATACAAATAAAAACAATACCTGACTTGATACCAAACCATGAAATAAACTTGAACATGAACACAGGCAAAGACTCACAAGCAGTAGTTACACAAAACAAAGCTAGACAATGGACAATGAAACATGAGGGCTATATATATATATATATATATATATCAAACAAATGGGGTCACATGACACAATCCATCCAATGACAGAGATGAGCTGAGGAACATGAACCAAAGAGAAGACAGGACAAAAGACCACATGACAAAACAATAAATCAATGAAAACATGACACAAGGAACAGGGAATCACATGACTAACAGAGGACATGACTGTGGCAAAACTACAAAATTAAAGACATGAAAACATGAACATAAACCAACACCCAAAACCAACCGTGACATATCCCCCCATCTAAGAGTGGCTCACGACGCCCTAACAAACCACCCAAAACAAACAAAGAGTCCAGGAGGGTGGAGGACTGGAGGTAGTCCAGGGGGTGGGATGGAGGTCAGGCCCATGCAGGGGAAATGGACCTGGATCATGACATCGCAGACCTGGGCTGTGGAGCAGTGGTGAACTTTGACCATGGAGCAACGGCAAGTTTGTACCATGGAGCAGAGGTGAACCCGGACCGTGGAGCAGTTGCAGGTCTGGACCATGGAGCAGAGGTGGGCCTGGACCATGGAGTAGTAGAGGACATGGTCCATGGAGTATAGGCGGAGACCATGGTGGAGCCGGCAGAGCAGGAAACCAGGGTGGAGCTGAAGACCACCAGGGCAGAGCAGGCAGGATTGAGGATCCCCACGGTGGAGCAGATGACCACCAGGGTGGAGCCGGCAGTGCTCAGTCAGGAGGCCATGGCGGAGCAGAAACGGAACGGGCAAACAGTTTGTGAGCGGCCTCTGTGCCCGCAACATGACAGGCAGATTATCCTTGAACGGCCTCAGTGGCCATAGCATGACCATGTTGGGTGGAGGCTCTAGCGTGGCAGCTATGACAGGTCGAGGCTCTGGAGTGGCCGCCATGAAGAGACGATGCTCTGGCGTGGCAGCCGAGGCGTGACGAGGTGTGGCGGCCATCTTGGCTGAAGACTCAGGCGTGGTGGCCATCTTGGCTGAAGACTCAGGCGTGGCGGCCATCTTGGCTGAAGACTCAGGCGTGGCGGCCATCATAGATATGTATAGGTAGATGCCTCATTCGACAGCTCCAAGCACGTAGACGTACTGTCCGCCATCTCGTAACGGTCAACTTGACATCAATCACCATAATAATCAATGAATATTAGAAGATGCTACAATCCTGCACAGCCGATGGTTATAAAAACTGCCAGGATTTAAATTCCCGAAGAAACGGGGTAATCTTTCACGGGTGAGAATGCGAGACAGGGGCGGAACCATAGATATGTAAGGATTGTGGCATCTTCGAATATTCATTGATTATTATGGTGAATGACGTCAAGTTGACCCTTCCAGTATGGCGGACGGATTATATATAGTGGCCCTTAGAAACAGTCGCTAATGAGGCATCTACGTATACATATCTATGGTGGCCATGACGTGGAGAGGCTCTGGCTTGGCAGGCATGCCATAAACAAATCCTGACATGACAGTTTGTCTACAAAACTTGACATGACTACAAAACTTTTTTTTTCTTTTTTAATCTCAGAATAAAGGCAGAAAATATATTTAATAGTTTCTATACTGCAATAAATATGTCAGTTTGCACTGCATAATTCATATACTTCTGATGACTTGAGATGAAAAACACACATAAACCATATACTGTCGCAATCGTGTGTTTGTCTTTATTGCGATAGCTGGATGCCTTTGTCTTGATTTCCTGGCATAAGTTATTACCTCTCTGAGTCCATTTTGGACCTTCTGTGCTAGAGCACTTGTTGTTGAGACTTTGAGTATGAATGAAACGTACACTGCATGAGAGTGCTTAGGGCTCCACAGTGTTCACATCGCCTCATTTTGGATACAAAAAAAACATCAGCTCATACATAGACTATCTTTTCTCTTTGACTTATTTACACTGGCTTTTGAACACACTTGCCGAAAAAAGTGTGGGGGACGAATTTACATTTTATTAAAAGTATGCCCATGGAACAACTTAGCAGCTCCATAACCCTATAGGAATCAAATAGCAACTCCAACTCTATCGAATGGCCTAAAATCTGCATAGTAACACCCTAGCAACAACCCAGAACACTCTAGCACCCACACAGCAATGCCTAAGCAAGCTCTCAGAACAGTCTAGCAACTGCATTGCAATACCCTAGCAACTGCATAGCAACCCCTTCTCAGAATGCCTAGCAATGTCCTAGCAGCCACATGACAATGCACTAAAAACACTCAAGATGCTTTAAAAAAAATCACAGCAACATTCTAGTAAAGCTTTGCACAGAAAAACACCACTTACATTTTCAGAAAGAAAAAATCTGGTCCTCTATGTTATGATGCAAATTTACAGAGACACGCTCATTATTATATATTTTACAACTAGCAGGTGCCTTTAAATATTTAGTTGTCGATGCTTTCTCCACAGGATCATTGCACAGTTATGGACGTGGATGTTGTTTACTTTTGTGGCTTGGAAAGTAAAGACCATCCATTCATTCTTTATTTCTAATTACAGAGATATGTTTCTTGCCAACACTTCCCCTCTGAACCTCCAAACACGCACACAGAGACACACACACCGAGACACACACACACACACACACACACACACACACAAACAAAGGTATACACATCTACATGATTTTACATTGAATTAAAAAAAAAGTCCATCAGTAGAGGAATGACCTAATCTTATTCTTTGCCAATAGCCTGAAACACAACTAGTGCTTGAACGCCGACTTTTTGACAAAACTCCTCCAGACCAAACAAGGAGTGCTAGACAATCTGGGTTTAAAACTCAGCAAGGGGTGCAGAGGGGGATATGGTACCTTTCCAGAAAACCCCCTTGGTTTCTTTACAAAATTTTGACACAAACTGCCATAATGTTTGTATAATATGCAAGAATCTAACAATCTAATGGGCAGTTGCGTACAGGCAACAACTCACGAATGCAAGTGACCATATGGAGTGATACCTTTGGAGAAGAAACAATATCATAAAAAATGACTGTCAACAAATGACTGTCAAGATTCAGGAACATTTTAAGCTAGTGAAAGACATTTACAGCACCTTTAGCGTAATGTGTGACTCATACTTCTATTGTCAAATCTTCTGGACGTCATTCATCCTAAAAGACTGTTTGAAGTTTGAAGTACATTACAATTTATTGCCTATTAAGAAGAGAAACAACTTAATTATGAAAAGGCCATTTATGTATTGGTCCCTCTTGTAAGCCTCCATTCTCAGAGGTCACACTGAACCGTTAAGGATGCACCATTATTTCAAAAGTCTTCATGATTTAGCCATCAATATTCCAGTTGGATCTAAAGGTTTTGGGGCTACATGGGTTACTAAAATCTGTGTTGTCAACCTTCAATAATGTGTTCCAACACACACCCATTCAGTGTTTTTCCATCACATACATGATTTCATGTGTTCCTCTGGGACTCATGCGTTAATAACAATAGAGTGATCCCTGGAGCCTGGCCAAATGACTTTAAAGGGGTCATATGATGCTGCTAAAAAGAACAGTATTTTGTGTATTTGGTGTAATGAAATGTGTTTATGCGGTTTAAGGTTCAAAAAACACATTATTTTCCACATACTGTACATTATTGTTTCTCCTCTGTGCCCCGCCTTTCTGAAACGCGTCAATTTTTACAAAGCTCATCGGTCTGAAAAAGCGAGGTGTGCTGTGATTGGCCAGCTAAACAGTGCGTTGTGATTGGCCGAATACCTCAAGCGTGAGACGGAAATGTTACGCCTCTCACCATA
>NW_015544226.1:219550-246727 GCF_001515605.1 Sinocyclocheilus anshuiensis | reverse complement strand
TCTGCTTCGTCCACGGTGAAAGCCGATCCGGCGATCGACAGCGCAAAGTTGTAGTATTTCCTCAGCAACCAGCTGAAACCATGCCAGAAATCAGCTCCAGGCATGACGAAGCAGATATCGTCCTCTTTTGGAAGACCAAACAAAGTAGTTTCGCTTTCACAACGAAGCACACAGCGTCTTTATGACATGGTGGCGGAAACAACAAAACTACAGTGAGAATAAAAGTTACACCTTCTTTCTTTGCGTGAACATTTGGGCGGCATTATGCAAATCTTCCCACATAGCGACGTAGATATGTGGGGGCGTGTTAGAACGAGCCGTTTTAGGTAGGCGTGGCTGACTCTTAACTTTTATAAAGAATATCTCTTTGGATTTGAGACTTTAGTCTTTGCAACTTTACAGATCTTCTTTATGCACCAAGAGCTTGTAACACTCCAAAGAGAAAGGAAAAATTGAAATCGCATCATATGACCCCTTTAAACATCAGAGGTGAGCACTCTTCCTTATTGAATGATTGAATGATGGGTCCGGTCCTTAAATGTTACTTACACCCCCGTAGCTGGAAACAATATATCATGTAATAACCTTATCTGGAGTGATTTCTTACTGCTTTTTATTGGATAAAAAAGAAACACTCTCAATGAGAATATCTGGCAGACGTTTCTCTTGGTGAGGTAGATGTTAAGAGAGAGAGAGATTTTCTCTCTCTCCCTATCCTCAAATATCTGTCTTTATTTTTTGGCCAATGCTTTGACTCATGTTGGCAGAGGTGACCCAAATAAATGCACTAACACCAGTCATTTAGGGGGGCTAGGGGTGGGGTTAGAAAAAAAAAACAATGTATAAGACCCAAGTGTGCTAGTTTCCCTTATTGCGTAGTGTTCCTCCATCCTTACTTTCTTTTTTCTCTCTTTCATACTGACCCCCCACCCCTTATCCTTCTTGTTCAAGACATGAGTGTGCAATGATTTGCTTTTGGGGGATAAAACCCACAGTTTGGGAGTGGAGAGGGATATTACAGAGCAGCATGGCCTGGAGTAAGGTACCTCTACTCTTGCATGGATTTCTCCTGCTGGTTCAGTGTAAACCCTCCCTTCAAGGAGGTAAGGTCTCTCCAAACTCATTTGGCTTTTCTTTCTTATTGCATTACAGGTGTATTGCAGTTTTGGCAATAGCATCACACTCTTTTAAAATTAGTAGCACACTGACAGTGTATGCACTTAGGTTGTATTTTGTTGTCTATATTCTGAATGTTCTAGGTACAGGTAAAGGATGGATGAATAAAAAAAGTAAGCAAGTTGAATTAAAAGTGCTGTACTGAGGAAATGCTGTGGTGCATTGTTGCAGGATGGTTTATTGTGTAATGAAATTTGAATCAGGTCTTGTTCCTGCATGATCTTTAAATCTTAATACTTATAGCATTTTATATTACTTTGATTACTTTATATTAGTTTTGGATAAAACTAAATATTAGCGAAGTATGTAACATATCAGTGAAACATGATGCATTTGCATTTGGTTAAAGTTTGTAATGTAATTTTAAGTTTAATTTGATATAATCACAAATAGTACTCTATAAATCCAGGTGGATTTTTATTTTTTAAAAATGTAAATTTTTTTAAGGATTTGAAGTCACTGTTTATGTTTATGGATATGGTTTCCACTTGTCATTTTTTTATTCAGGTAAAAGGAAAGGTCTGAGAAATTCTAATCCAGATCATTACATCATATACTAACAACCTACAAGCTTTTCCCAGTGGGTTTGTAGAACAGACTAGTTCTAAGCTCTTGTAATAGGTCACGTATAGGATGTTGTTCTTCATATGAATCACATCCATTCTCTGTTCCCCTAGCCTCCACCTTAAACAGCAAGGCAAGGGGACACAGAAACTCATGTGGTAATGCATTCGGTGCTGTTTGAGGCTTCACATAAAAGACTAGATGCAAGATTAGTTAGAACCCCCCTGGGTATGTGGCATCATCACTGAGTAAAGCACAAGAATGGTCCTCATAAACTGGTAATGTGTTGCAGGAGTTAGATCATAATATGCATCGTCTGACATTTTAAATGAAAAAAAATATGGGTTTGCAGTGCAAACAGTGATGTTCTCAGCTTTTCAGCAGATGTGATAATATGTAATAACGTTTTAGAGAATATTCTCTTTATTCTCCTCATATCAATTTCAGATTTCTCAAATACTTACAAAAACACACAACTAAAGGTTTCCTTATTTCTTTATCCTGCACACTTTCCTGCACAGGACATAAGAAATTTACTACTGTTCACTTTCTCTATCAGGAATCTACATACCAGCTGGTGCAGGGGGAGGAACTGGAGGTGGATTAGGGGGTGGTCTTGGTACTGGAGCTGGATTTGGTGCTGGAACCGGTCCAGGAGGTGGATTTGGTGCTGGAATCAGAAGTGTTGGGCCAGGAGTTGGTCATGGAGGAGCTGGAACAGGATTAGGTCCAGGTGCTGGTCCTGGTCCTGGTGGTCTTGGAATCGGGCCAGGAACTGGCATAAGACCTGGAACTGGTGAGAGTTTACATTTATTCTTAAACATTTCACGTGCAATTAGTGTCCATAGCTTCAATATCAGTGCTATAACAATCTTTAATAAATGAGCAACTAATAAAGAATATTGCATTGTAATATAATAATTTGTAATATTTAATATTTTTCATGACCAGGAGTTGGTGTAATACCTGGTTTCATACCAGGAAAGACAGGAGGTAAGTGGCTAAATGTCTCTTAATTAGTAATTTTAAGTTTGATTAAATTAATATTTACTTGTCCAACTTGGAACAGGTTATGGAGGTGGTGGTCCTGGGGGGCAAGGTACTGGACTGGGTGCTGGAGGCCTTGGAGGAGTTGGGCCTGGTGCTGGAGGTCTTGGGGGAGTTGGACCTGGTGGTGGAGGGCTTGGTACAGGAGGACTTGGTACTGGTGGATTAGGCGCGGGAGGCCTGGGAACAGGTTGATGAATATTCCTTTACATATTATGGTACTGTAACGCCCCCTTCCTGCCACTGGGAATTTTAAGGGTGACGCCCAGGTTCTTCTATATAATAGGTTTAATTTGTTTAAATTCGTGCCTATCTATTTCACACCTTTATCACAAAATATCAGGAAAAATTAAATACAACATACCACAAAGACAAAAAGTTAACGCACATTTTAATTTACTTAATTAAAATGAATCTGTTGTCAATAAAAAAATTAAAATATTATTTCGTGTTACAGTGGTAGTCTTTTCAATAAAGTTTCTATCAAACCACAAGCGTGTAATCCCCTTCTATCAAATGAGCTCTATATGTAAAATCAACAGTCAGCAATATGAAAGAAACAAAATCAAGAACTGTCACAAATCAATGAAATTTTACTTCCTAACTTGACGATGCCCTGCCGAACTTAGAATCCTCTCACTCTGGGTCAGCGGTAGACAGCAATCCAGTCACCACGGTTCACGTCCGTTATCGTTCTCCTTATCACTTTCCTTGCCGATGATCGCGACCATAAACAGTTAACGCGAGATGCATTGGCTCGCCACCAATAGTTCTCCAGTAATGTCTGTGATGCACTTTAAATTAATCGGGAACCTTCGTAGTCACGCTTAGCCAGCAGTAGGCCTAACTCAAAAGTAGCAGTTACTCAAAAGTCCACTCTAATGTCCTTGAGATGGACTACCATGCACATATTTCTAACGAAAAACACATATACAGGGAGATATCTAGCCGACATCTCCCTTCTCTCACTCGTACTATCTTCTATTGCTCCTTCTCTATCCGTTCTCCCATCTCGTGCCACCCCTCCTTCATATCCTGATACCTGATAGGTTATTATTCACAAAGTACCCAATCACATTATAAAGAAAATAAAAATGACAGACCCAGCAGTTTAGGTTATCTCCAAGCACATTTTTCTACAGTACATTTTAACCTAACTTTATACAGTTTTACAACTTTATCTAAATCAGAAACCCATAATAGATTCCCACATGGGCTACAGTACAATAATGTACCATAAAATGTATTTAACATAATTAATATTTTGTAATAACATATCTAACTATTTAGGGGCATGCTATTGAGGCACAAAAATTATTTCATGAATTTTATCTTTTTCACAGGGTCATTCATCAAGCCACATAAAACAGGTGTGATGTAACGCATGCTAAAAGTTGGGATTGATTTTAATAATAAAGATTGGCAGAGACATTGCCTTTACATCAGATGAGAAATTAATTGTGTCAACACAGGAGGATATGGAGGTCTACCAGGAATTGGACCAGGTGGTACAGGTGTGGGTCCTGGATCACTTGCACCTGGAGTAGTTGGTCCTTCTGGCATTGGTCCAGGAGGCATTGGACCGGGCGGAATAGGACTTGGTGGCATTGGACCAGGAAGTGTCGGACCTGGAGGGATTGGTGCTGGTGCTGGAACTGGAGGCCTTGGAGCAGGTAATATTTCTCAGAATGTAATTTTACTAATAAGCAATCAAACTTATCTGAACTGTTCCCTATAAGGTTCTGCTCGTCTTTGTTGGGGATTGTAGAATAACTCAGTGTAGCTGAGCCAAATAAATACTGGAAACTTCACTTTTGTTGGTAGGGTGGTAGATATTTAAATGGTTAATAGATTGAGATTGATCTCAATCACTTTTTTATGTCACCTTTTTTATTTTATCTGTAGGTGCTGGTGGCAAACCTCCTAAACCAGGTGAGTGGGAGAAAACTGCATTCAATAAAGTGTTCACATACATCTGCAATTTCAACTACATACATTAAGTTAAGCAAATAATGTATTGGTTTGATTAAGGTTTGCATGAGTCTTGCTTCACACAAACAGGTTATGGGGGTATTCCAGGCACTCTTGGAACCGGAGGTCTTGGTGGTAGTGGTGGTCTTGGTGGCCTTGGACTCAGGCCAGGGGGTTCTGGCCTTGGAGGTTTAGTACCTGGTGGCTTTGGTGTTGGTCCTGGAGCTAGTGGCATTGGCACATGGGTACCTAGACAAGGTAGAGAAACTCAATCGTTTCAAAGTTAAGCAATCTTTTATGGTGATGTTTCTTACAACAGAGAATTCTATAATTTTTTTGTCAGGTGTGGGCACTGGTGTGGGAGGGTTTGGCCCTGGTGGAGTTGGTCCAGTAGGTGCTGGAAGAGGTTAGAAAGTTAATAAAACTAAATGTTAGTAATTATATATGGATATTTAAAAGCTTAATTCTAAATATATTAGGTTTTGTTTAGTACCATTATTTTTTCCCTTTCCTGCTTCTAGGTGTGGGAGGAAAACCACCAAAAACAAGTAGGCAATCTATAAGACCCACTTTCATCTTCACTGAGAAATTTAAGGTAGCTTCACACACACACATTATTTTCAGGTTATGGAGGTCTTGGTGGTTATGGCTCAGGAGGTGTCAGCACTGGAGGTATAGGACCTGGTGGCATTGTTCCTGGTGGAGTTGGACCAGGTAGCGTCAGGCCAGGTGGCATTGTCCCTGGTGGCACTGGACCTGGTGGCATTGTCCCTGGTGGAATTGGACCAGGTGGCATCGGACCAGGTGGCATTCTCCCAGGTAGCACTGGACAAGGTGGCATTGTCCCTGGTGGTGCTGGACCAGGTGTCTTGAGTCTTGGTAAGACATCTTTTTAATCAACAGTAGACACAACAACAGTTTTTTTATTAATACCTTTGTGATTCTGTTCATAGCACTATTTAATAAAAATAAACAAAACAATTTTGCTTTGTCACAGGAGCAGGCAGAAAACCTGGGAAACCAGGTATGATGTGAATTAAAAAGTATTCTGCAACAAAAAAAGTGTGCACTCATACTTAAAATCCATGTTGTTTTTGCTGTGAACATCACTATTTCTTATTAATTCTTATAGCTATATCAGTCAGAAAGCAGTGTATTGTCAGTCGTTTCAAAATGCATTTAGCTCAGATGGTCTAAATTTAGGTTATGGTGTGCCTGGGAGTTTTGGTGGTGGACCGTTTGGAACAGGAAGTCTTGGAGCAGGTGCTATTCCACTTACACCTGGAGGTGCTGGAACAGGCTACCCATCAGGTGGTAAGAATATACTTCCTTTCCTCATATGTTGTAGACATGAAATAATAACATAAACAATAAAAAAGGAATAAATTTAAAGATGACCAGGGGAAAGTGATCATATTTTGAGGGGGTTAAATTAAAAAGGAATATTATCTGCTGCTTAAAAATGTAATTTGTTTTTAGGTAGCTGTAGTGGACATGGTGGGCCTGGAGGTCTTTATCCTGGAGCTGGAACAACTGGTCAGAAACCACCAAAACCAGGTAAAACTAGATCTATGGACATGAGCACTGGCTTAAATAAAGGTGTGATATTTGATTACTTTGTAACTTGTGGAATGAAACAAATCTTTATAAAATTGTCACTATTTTATATCACAGAAAAAAAAAATCACTTTTTAAAAAAATGTAAAATAAAAAAAATATAAATAAAATGTATTTAAACTGCACTAAAACATGTTGTATTTGATCCTTGTGTAATAGGAATTGGACCTGGAGGTGCAGGAATTGGTCCAGGTGGCACAGGACTTGGACCTGGTGGTGTGGGAGTTCTGCCTGGAGGTGTAGGAATTGGACCAGGTGGCACAGGAATTGGACCAGGTGGAGCTGGAGTTGGGCCTGGAGGTGTGGACCTGGTGGTGTGGGAGTTCTGCCTGGAGGTGTAGGAATTGGACCAGGTGGCACAGGAATTGGACCAGGTGGTGCAGGAATCAGTCCAGGTGGCACAGGAATTGGACCAGGTGGAGCTGGAGTTGGGCCTGGAGGTGTAGGAATTGGAACTGGTGGCACTGGAACTGGAATTGGAGGAGCAGGAGTTGCGCCTGGTGGAGGTAGGTTTTGAGGGCCATGACTCTTAAACTACTGCTCTTTGCAGTTGCTTGCAAATTTTCACCTTTGCAACTTTTCAATTCATTATGGCTCCCAGCACCTTTTCTCCCCCAAACAGGTTTACCAGGAACTGGAACTGGGACAGGCACTGGGGGCAAAGTCGGAAAGACTGGGAAGGCACCAGTGCCAGGTAACTCCGTCTACTGATGGAGCTCCCCTTTTGTTGAAATAGTTTTATCAAATCTTTGACAAGAAAGCATTGTTTTATATTTCTCTTTCTGCAAACAAACAAGGTGTTGGGATTCCTGGGCTATACCAAGGGGGTATAGTTCCTGGACAAGGTGAGTGACTGAAATAGTAGAAATATGACAGTTACAAGATTTTCCATTGTTTCTAGAATATTCATACACATATGACATCTACATTTTTGTTTTTATATGTAGGTTTTGGCGGTAGAGGCATTCTGCCAGGTGTAGCAACGGGATCTCAAACTGGTAAGCTTTATGTGGTTTATAGTTTTATAATTGATAGCTTTATCCAGCAATTAAAATGTTTTCTGAGGCTCTGTCTTCTATTTTGTTGTTTATAGGGCTGCTTGGTCAAGGTGCACTTGGAGCTAATGGTAAAATAAATTACTGAGAGAACAGTTCTTTCAATAAAAGGTATCAAAACTGCTTCTAACAGAGCTCACTTGTCTTTTTCTTTTGCAGGAGGCCGCGGAGGATTTGGTCAACAA
This sequence comes from Sinocyclocheilus anshuiensis, assembly GCF_001515605.1. NCBI lineage: Eukaryota > Metazoa > Chordata > Actinopteri > Cypriniformes > Cyprinidae > Sinocyclocheilus > Sinocyclocheilus anshuiensis. The sequence continues at coordinate 239,112 of NW_015544226.1, read as the reverse complement.
ATACCAGGCGTGTTCCGTGGATATCCTCTTATATCACCAAAGTCTGGAGGTAGTATCCATGTTTTTATCCATTGTTGTTATATACATTTGAGATCAACTAACATAAATTATACTCGTCAGCCAATTAAATTAGCTTCTCATTATTTAAAATCAATTTATTTGCTTTATGAGTTTAGAGTTTTAGAGTATTTATGGAAATTTACTTACTTCATTTAAGGTACAAGTGCAGCAAAATCTCAGGCTAAAGCTGCCAAGTACGGTAAGTCATGCAGGAAAATAATGTAAGACTTTCTTAGGAACAATAATTTCAATATATGTCTAAACGACATGCTTGATATTGCTGACTCTCCTTGCAGGGGCTGGTGGTGTTCCTGGTATCGGTAGTGGTGGGCTTGGTGTAGGAGGTATACCAGGTGCAGGTGGTGTTCCAAGCATAAATGGCATTCCTGGTGCAGGAGGTGCGCCAGGAATAGGAGCTGTTCCAGGTGTTGGAGTAATTCCTGGAGCTGGCGGTGCAACTCCTGGTGTCCTTTATCCAGGAACTGGTGGTACCTATCCTGGGGGTAAATTTATGATTTATTACAAACTGAGAAATATTTAAGGATTATCTAAAACACTGAAATTTACTCAAGTCTTATAATATCCATGGATTGTCTCTCATTAGGAACTGGGGCAAAAGCTCGAAAGAATGGTAAGAAAACTTACAGATTCATGTCATATACAATCACCTGGCTGACAACTGTCTCTTTCATGGAAAAATTATAGGTGTAAAGAAATGACGGTAGGTATCAGGGGGAATCCAAATCTTAAATATTAAGCCTTGTAAAATCAGTTAAAGTAGAAAAAGACAAATTAAACATGAAAAAGGCTTATTTTTCTGGATTGAAGTTTATCATGCAGCATATATAAAAACGGAGGTTCGTCTTCATTTCTATGCAATTTTGGGTTTTTTATTTTCTAGCTTCAGGGATAGAAACTGGTGGACTTCCTGGTTCTGGTTTTGGAGTGGGTGGTCTTGGAGCGGGAGGACTTCCTGGTTCTGGTTTGGGAGTGGGTGGTCTTGGAGCTGGAGGACTTCCTGGTTATGGTTTGGGAGTGGGTGGCCTTGGCACTGGTGGAATCCCTGGACTTGGTCCTGAAGGTATGTAGAAAAAAAGAATTTTAGTTTGAAAATTACCCCGTTTTGAAAGTTATTATCATTAACAGCATGATTATCTACTTTTCTGCCTTATTTTAGGATATGCTGCAGCCAAAGCAAGAAAATATGGTACGACTACATTTTGCATTTTACAATGAAATAGATTTTGGTAACAGCAAATCAACAGTAATGTCATTATAATAGTCTTCATTGTGTCCATAAATACACATTGTTGCACAGGGGTAGCCAACCCTGCTAATGGAGAGTTCCAGTACCGTAGCTCTAACCCTAATCAAACACACCTAAACCAAGATGCTGAGGATTACTTGACAATTGCAGGAAGGTGTGTTTGAACAGGGTTTTTTTTTAATATTTTGAGTTTCGTCAAAATTCCATATTGAATATTTGGCTCTGTTATTTGGCTCTTTTTAAGTTCAAAAGAAATATAATTTTAACATGCCTCTTTATGATTTAGTGTATGTTGTATACCCAACATCTGGGTTCCTCAATTAGTGTCCCACAAGCCAAATGCAATCCTAATCATTTTTACATAAAATCACAGTGTGATTTATCACTGTGCTCAGATTTTATGATTTTATTTCATATATAATTTGTGAAATTCTAGTCACAGTCACAGAACCTTAAGAAATGTAAGACATTGATATTCACTGATAAATCCTTTGTAGCCCATCTTGGACGTCCTGGTGGGACTTTAGGTACTGCAGGAGCAGCTGGTGTGTCTGGTGTTGGACTTGGTGGACTACCTGGTGGAGGTTTTGGGAGTGGTGGACAACCTGGAGGCGGACTTGGAGTTGGAGGGCTACCTGGAGGTGGACTTGGTGGATTACCTGGTGGAGGAACTGGTGGACTTCCTGGCGGTGGAGTTGGTGGTCTTCCTAGCGGTGGTGCTGGAGGACTCCCCAGCTCTGGCATTGGTACCAAATCAAACCATCATATTGTATAACAAAGTTTACAATAATGAAGTGAGGTCATATTTAATAATTAAATACTCTGATGCTTTGCAGGATATGCAGAGGCAAAAGCTCGTAAATATGGTAAAACAACCTTTAATTGAATCCTTCAACAAACTGCACTGTTAAATTAATTATGATGGTTTTATTGATTGCATTTATCATCCAAACTTTATTGTAGCTTACAACCTTAAATATTATATTTATTTTTCTAGGTCTGCTTGGTGGAGGTGCTGCTTTAGGCCAAGGCACTGGATTAGTTGCAGGTATTCCAGGTGTATTGCCAGGCACTGGTGTCGGAACAGTTGGGGCAGGGGGTATACCAGGAATTGGGGCTGGACAAGGAGGTGTCCCTGGTGTGGGTTATGGTCCAGGAGGTGTACCCGGTGGTTGCCTTGGACCTGGTAGTGTTCCGGGAAGTGCATTTGAACCTGGAGGTAAATCAGTGTTTCTAATGACTTCAAACACTGGGCTGATCAAATTTGTTCAGAACCGATGAAATTTGCAACATTGACACTGTTATTGAACTGAACTGAATCGACACTGAACCGACTCAAACTGAATAACGACACCACTGTCTTCAGTAGAGCTGCTTATAGCTGAATTTAACTTGTTTCATAATGAATGAACTTTACAGTTACCATCACTGAACTGACTGGCGCTGAATAATAACACTATTGTCTTACTACAGCTTTACAGAAGAATTTGGATTTGCCTCATTTTTGAAGTTTGCATCATTGATTCTGTTACTTTTCTGTTTAAAACTGTAAAGCTGCTTTGAAACAATCTATTATATAAAGTGCTATAAAAAATAAAGGCAACTTGACTTAACATTATACCCTATTTTTACAAACTTTTCTTTAGAGTGTAGTTTTCTCTAACCCACCAACCATAGTAATGCAATGTCATAAGAAAATGATAGCTTCAAACTTTTTTGGAGTTTAATTAAACCCTGGCCAATCTGGAAACCTAAGTAGCATATCTAGCCAAGTATATCCCCAGATGACCTTTCTTTGGTTGACTAAATTTAGCCATCACATTCTTTAGCACATTCTAATGTCTCATCAGTGTTATCCAAATGGATAACTGTATCATTCAAGCACACAGCAAAGTAGGTTTAGCGTGGTTAGAGCAAAATGTTGTTTATCTACTGGATGTTGATTTTAAGCATAAGTAGTATTTCGATAATCTGCTCTTCTTTCTCTGTAGCTCACCAATGTGTTAATGCATGACCACATTGGCCTGGCCAAGGTTTTTTGAGGTGACATCTTGAAGTTGTTGGGACTAGAGTTTTTTTTTTTTTATCAGCAGGTGAACAGAGGTAAAGATTTGGATTAGTGCAGGTCCCCATAAAAGCACAAGCTGGGCTATAAATATGTTGCTGTGCTCATATTTGAATGCTTTGTAGAAATAAGAAGTTTAAAGTTTCATATAAAGAACTGTACAGAACTGTAGCTTAAACACTGCTAAATCATATTTCTCCAATATTGACTTCTTACGTTCTAGGATACGCTGGGGTCAAAGCTCGCAAATATGGTAGGGGAAGTTAAATAATCTCCAAAGTTTAGTATCCATTTAGAAAAATACAAATTATAAATTACATTTTATCTATACATTTTGCAAAAAGGGGTTACTGGTGGAGCTGGTGGAACAGGATTGCCTGGAGGATTAGGAGGGTCACTTGGTAGTGGAACAGTGTCAGGTGTTGGAACTGCTAGAGGAACACCAAGTGGAGGAATTGGACCTGGGGGGGCACCTATTGGCGGTTATGGACCAGGAGGGGCACCAATCGGTGGTTACGGACCTGGAGGGGCACCTGCGGGTGGTTATGGACCAGGAGGAGTACCTGCTGGAGGATATGGACCTGGCTCTGGAGGTATGCTGACAGACATTATATTACATATATGCAGTTCAGGCGTTCTGTGTGTTTCCAGATCTACATTTATACTTTGCGTCCAATGCAGCATATCCAGGTGGACCAAAGGCCCTAAAATATGGTAGGATATTTTAAACCAATTTTTTCATATTGTTCCCCCCCCCACCACACACACACACAATTAGGCAACAGCACTTGTTAAATTATTTCAATCCATATGTAGGTCCTGGTGGTAGTGGAGGTGCTCCAGGACTTGGTCTGCAGGGTCAGGTAGGAACCGGTCCAGCAGGAGGATTTGGCACGGGGGCAGGACCAGTTGGTGGTTATGGTCCAGGGACTGTAGGAGGTCCCTGGTCTGGATTTGCTGGACCAGGACTTCCTGGTAGTGCTGCTGGAGCAGGAAGCAGAGGAGGGTTTGGGCCTGGTTATGGAACAGGTGCTGGAGGTAATTGAAACCAGTCAGAATAGGTCATTTACACAGGAATTAGAAAAGCTATATTATTAAAACTGTACCTGATCAACGTATCTTTCAAAATTACATGTAATGTTCCGATAGGATATCGACCTGGATCAAAAGCAGCTAAATATGGCAAGTTGAAATACACTACATACACTTACATGTATATTGCAAGTGCCACTTGATCATTGATTAATACACTGTACATTCTAATTGTCAAAATTGTTACCAAATATTTTATGAATACAATTATAAATATATAATTTAATATTCATCAATGTATTTTTTCAGTTATATATTCATATTTAATGCACATTACAAATATTTTAAGAATTAAACGGTGTTTAAAATCAACTTATTATAAATTTAAGGGTAAATACAGTCAAACCAAAAATTATTCAGACACCAGATATAATTTTTGATATTTGTTTTACTAGTGGGTGCAGGAAACTATAGTTCATTTATGTAAGTGAGGATAGCAAAATAAAGTAAACTGTGACATCTTATACCCAAAAAAATCTTCATACAGTGGACTACCAATAAAACTGACAAAGATTTGGGACCAAAAATTATTCAGACACTTTGACCTGACCATGTTTTGCTTAATTGTTATCTGACATTATCAAGATGAATTTGTTAACAGTTTAACTCTGAGTTCTTGTCATATTTTATTACCATTTTCTAAACTATAGCGAATAAACCGTGATAATGTGTTAAATGTTGAAGGTGTCTGAATAAATTTTGGTTTGACTGAATTAAATTTTTGCCTTGGAATAATACAACATTAACAGAGAATAAAACCCATACATACCTTGACAGGTTTACCCGGATCTGGAGGTGTCTTGGGAGCAGGAGGTGTACCAGGATTGGTAGGAGGTCCTGGCGGTATGTGAAGCTGACATGAAGCTGATTTTTTTTTTTTCTGTTAAAGGGACACTCCATCAAAAAATATTACAATTCTGTCTCACCCTCATGTCATTCCAAAACTACATGACTTTCATTCTTCTGTGGAACATACAATAAGATAATTTGAGAAATGTCTCAGTGCTGTTGATTTTTTTTTTTGTCCATACAATGCAATCCAAATAAATAAATAAATACTTTTTAGTTTACTTTTTACTTTTTTAGTTTTGCCTGGAGGGCTTGGGACTGGTGCTGGATATGGAGGTAAAGTTTTAAAAACTTTCAATAGATGCAATACTAATCACTAAACTTGAAATATGTGGTCTAAGCATTGGTGGGTGAACCTACTGATTTGTTCATGTCATTCTAAAGGGTATGGAGGAGCACAAAAAACACCTAAATATGGTAAACCACTTATGGTATTTGATTTTTATAATTAAAATGTCACATGTTTACAGTCTAAGAATTGACCCGATGCATCTCCATCTAATAGGACAACCAGCTGGTGGGGTCGGAAGTGTGTTGGGTGGGTCGATACCAGCAACCGGTGGAACTGGGGCCACAGGAACTGGAATTGGAACTGGTGATTATAACTGCTAAAAGAGGACTAAATAACACTTAATAGATACAGATAGGAATTTGTTTACATGCTCAGCATTACATCACAGGTGGTTTAGGTGGGGCTGGAGGTACACCAGTTTCAGGAACCAAACCAGACAAATATGGTGAGTTGGTGATCTATGGTTATATCATCTAACAATCCATGTCTCCAGTGAAATATTGCTATTCCAGTTTTCAATTTAAATCTGGGGTACCAGGCATCATAGGAGGAACAGCAATTCCAGGTAGTACAGCTGCTACCGGCACAGATCGTGGAGTAGGACCTAAACCTGGAGTTGATGGAGGTAATGCAATTAATTTGGAATGTACTTTAAGATACACATATAATTTATAGTGTCAATAGTGTCATAATTATCAGTCTTACCTGTTCCATGTTAGTGACTGGCAATCCTGATGGTGCAACTCGTGGTGCTGGAGGTGGTCACGGTTATTACCTTTTTTTCTTTTTACTGTATTTTTTTTTTTTACTTTCTTTCTTTCCTTCCTTCTTTTATTTTTATTTATGTATTTTTTTTTACATCCCATCCGATCCCATACATCTAGGATAAAACAATTGTCCTTTAGACATTGTAAGAAAAAATGAACAGGCGTTTCCACCTTTTAGCCACCAGTTTTATTTTGTGATTATTTCAGAATCTGGCGGACCAATAGAGGGATCAGGTGGGTCTATCGGAGGTGGTATTTTAAGATGGATTTCCAACTTTTTAAAAGGATAGAAACTGAGCAGTATGTAATTTTTTTCAGGTGTTACTGGTGGGTCCATTGATGCTGATGGACTTGATGGGGTTGCTGGGACAGGAATACCCATTTTAGCTGGAGAAAAACCAGGTAGACCTTTCCTGTTCAGTAAGCTTGTTGACATCATGTTAATCTATTGCGTTTTTTCATCTACTTTTGGTAATTTTTCTATTTGTCTGTAGCTCACATTTAATTTGCATAGAATAAAAAGTATACATTGCATCTTATGTGACACTCAAAAACCCAGACAAGCCAATAGACATAAAAAGTTCACCAGATTATGTCTGTTCAGACACAATGCCTGACCAACTGCACTTCACCGAGTGGCTGGTTGATCACAGTGCTTAAATATCCTATTTTGGGTTATTAGCGCCTAGTTTCAAGTTTGAAGCATGGCTTAACTTGCACCATGAAATCATGCTTTTATTGTCTTAAACACTGAACAGATAAGGGAAAAGAGGAGGTACTTGATTGACTTGAAGGTGCTAGGTGCTGCCTGTCATACTTTGTTTTCCACCCTCCACTTTTATGATACTTATATATTTTGTCAGAATATTCTTTAAAAATGTAGCTTTTTGGTCCACAGAAGAAAGAGAGTCATGTAGATTTTGGAGTAAATTGTGTCAGAACTTTATTATTATTATTATTATTATTGGCAAACTAATTCCTTAAACGAGCTCTTCATATTTATAGTGTGGAATTAATAGTATTGCCATCAGTATACTGTAGGCTAACAGCTGTTTATTCATGAAAACCACATATGAAATGCATATCAAAAAAACATTGTATGTTCAGAATGATTTGTAATTGCTTATTAAGTGTTGAAAATGAATTTTTAAGAGAGAGGCCTACATGTGAATACAAAATTTTTTGGTTCATGTTTTAGGTGTTTCTGGAACTGTACCAGGTTTGTATTTTAGCTTTTAGTTGTGCAATACTGTAAATGAACAGCCATTTATTACGTCTGAAAATTCCTATTTACCTTATTGACATTCTCCATTTTTAGGTGGAAGGGGATTGCCACGACCAGAGAGTAAGATCTGTCATCGTAACCAGAAAATGGATTACTGACCTCACATGAGAAGGGATCACTGAGCTCAAGATTATGTTCCCTGTTTCTTATTTTAGTAGTTGCTAGTGGTAGTTGAGTTCTTCAGCAGCCTATTTACACAAAATTATCCACCTACATCATGTTCAAAACTTGCTAATGTTACGGCTCCATCTAGTGGTGGAGGAGTCTCTCGCATGTGGTTGTCGTAGCTTATAAAACTTATTCTTTTGAAATGTATTGAGCTTTGGAATACTTTTAATGTAAATATATTTTGCATTGAAAATTCACAACATTATCTGTATGACACAGAGACTTTTAGTTTATAACTTTTTTCCAGAAGACTTAAGGTTAGTCAGATATAAAGCAATGCCTAAGAACGAGCATTTTTTTATTGGTTTCCTTGAAAAGTTCCTATTTTAGGCGTTTAGAATGGTGGTTTTTGACTGATTTCCAGTTTATATGAAATAAGTGATGTTGTAGTTAACATCACTTGAAGAGGCTTTTATGCTTTATTCATTCATAAATGCATGTTCCAGTGTGACTGAATAACTTGAAATAATGTTGTTCTTTCTTATGAGTTGGCGATAGTGGAACACTACCAGGAGCCAAACCACTAAAACCCCCAGGTACTTCATGCCATTCACTTTACTCTTATAGTCTCTATATATTTCGGCAAGCAGGTGCTTTTTCATTTGTAAAAAGATTTATTTTATTTATCTTACTGTAGGCATTGGAGGTGGAGCCATTGCTGGACGTGGAGATACTCCGGGCACTATTGAAGGAGGATCTGGAAGTGTAGGTGGTGGTCCAGGTGGGGTTGGTGGTGGGCCAGGTGGAGTTGGTGGAGTTCTGGGAGGAGTTGGTGGAGGTCCAAGAGGAGTTGGTGGTGGGCCAGGTGGAGTTGGTGGAGTTCCGGGAGGAGTTGGTGGAGTTCCAGGGGGGGTTGGTGGAGGTCCAGGAGGAGTTGGTGGTGGGCCAGGTGGAGTTGGTGGAGTTCCGAGAGGAGTTGGTGGAGTTCCAGGGGGGGTTGGTGGAGGTCCAGGAGGAGTTGGTGGTGGGCCAGGTGGAGTTGGTGGAGTTCCGAGAGGAGTTGGTGGAGTTCCAGGGGGAGTTGGTGGAGGTCCAGGGGGAATTGGTGGAGGTCCAGGAGGAGTTGGTGGAGTTACAGGTGCAGTTGGAGGAGGTCCAGGAGGAAGTGGGGCAGGAGTTAAACCCTCTAAAGGTGATTTGCTGTGAAAATCTTGATCTGTAAAATGTCTATTAGCTGTGTTTTTCTCTGTTTGTAAAACAAGGACTGTATTACAATCAATGCGTTTCTTCTAGTTTATAGCAGTACAGGTGGAACTGGAACTCTTGGAGTTGGAGTTGGAGGTGTAGGTGGAACGGGTCCAGCTGGAGCGGGAGGAGTTGGACTTTTGCCTGGAGGTGGTAGTTTACTACCAGGAGGTGGAGCTGAATAAAGTGCACTTAAAATTTACAAAAGAATGTAATTAGCTTGTGCCTATGTATAAGGATTTGTAAATCTGTTGTAGGTTATGGAGGAGCAGGAGGTTTAGGAGCTGGTGGGATCCAAACAGGGACTGGTAAAAAATGTTCAGATAAAAAAAAAACACATTCCTTATATTTTTAAGTACCAGTACTGACAATTATTGTTTTGCTGAGAACTGTGTGTATAATTTTTTTGCAGGCTTCAGGTTTCCCAGTGGGGCTGCAGTGGGCAGCAAACAAGGAAAAGGTACCAGAAAACAATTTGCTATTCCACAATTCTTATGATGAAAAAGGAATTTGGTTGTATTTTAAACACTGAACTGGAAAGACTGTTAAATAACTAATTTATCACTTTGATGAAAGTTTATGGGGCAGCAGGCACACTTGGTGGGCTTGGAGGCCCAGGCGGATATGGACCAGGACCCTTTGGCTATGGAGGTGGTCCAGGTGGTTATGGTGGTGGCCCAGGCAGTGCTGGTGGACTTGGAGGGTCTGGAATTGGTGGTAAGTTTCTGAATTTTTTTTTTTTTTTTTTCAGAAAATTTGACTACAGACACTTTTTTTTTTTACATTTTAATATTTATTTATTTATTAAGGGCTTGGCTATGGTCCTGGCACAGTAAAACCACCTAAAAGTACGTAAAACCCATCAAATCAACACTTTACTACTACAATAACCATTCCTTTGTAGGTTAGACAAAATTTATAATCACAATTTTTTATGAGGCTTTGGAGGAGCTGGAACATTGGGTGGGGCTGGAAGAGGAGGCATTGGTGGAGGTCCTGGAGGACTTGGTGGTGGTCTAGGAGTAGGACCAGGAGGTGCTGGAGGCATTGGTGGTGGTCTAGGAGTTGGACCAGGAGGTATTGGAGGTCCTGGAGGAGTTGGAGGACTGGGTGGAGGTATCATGTACTTTAATATACATTAAACATAAGTTTGACAGTAGTGCAAAAAAAAAAAACATTGATGAATTTTTTTTTTTTAGGTGCCAGATATCCAGGTGGTGGCCTGGGAGCTGGAGCTGGGAAACCTGGGAAATCAGGTTCTTGTTTTATAAAATATTAATTTAATTGTGGCTTATTAATACAATGTCATTACATTAGCTTAGGGGTCTGAATATAATGATAAACCTACTAATTGGGCTCGGAAGATGGTAGAGGGAGAGCCCTTGTGAAAAAGAAGTGTTAACTGTATTTAATGTGGACTTGCAGTGCTCTTCACATCTTAAGTATATTTTTAAACATTGACTTGCAGAAATAACAAATGTTCACCTTCATCATTACAAATGTGTAATTAGAAATATATTTAAATATGTGACATGCAAGTTTCAATAGAAATTACATTCAAGTATATTGTAGTTTACCATGAATACTTGTCAGCACAATAAAATGAAATTACATATAAAGATGTAATCAAGTCTTACATAAACCAGTCAAAAAAGCACTTTAAAGTTGCATTTAATATAAATGTAAAATATAATAAATTTTTATTTAATTATAAATATTATGTGATTAAGTGTCCAAAAACATTACATTAAGTTCGCACTTTAGTATATTATTTTAAAGTGTGTTATTTTTCGTAATAAGTAGTTTTTAAAAGTAAAAAGCAAAGAGTTTTTCACAGGGGAGTATAAGTAGTAAATTTGCACAGAATCATTCACATCAGTTAATACCTCTGGCAGATACCTGGTGATCAGATATGGCTGTGGCAACATGAAATTGAAACACTACTGACATCTTTGCTATTATATGATTATAATGTTGACATATTCTTTGTATTGTAGGGTATGGAGGTTTGGGTGCAGCTGGAGGCATGGGAGGTGTTGGAAGCCCACTAGGAACCGGTGGAGGTAAAGTTACATTGTATTCAGCATTGTCACTTAAGATTAATATGTTAATAAGGCAAATTCACTAAACTTAGTGCATGTTTTTTGTCAAATTCTTATTCTTGTCTCACCAAATGAATGAGCATACAGAATGTAAAATTTTGATGGATTATATTTACTTGCCTTTGTTTCAATGTCCTAAAGGCTTTGGCACAGGTGCACTGGGTGGTCAAGGCTATCAGCCAGGTGAGCTATTATATCCTTCCTCAGTTCTCCCTGTGCCTGTTGGAGAAATGGGCTTATCCACACCTTCCATTTTTCTCTCAGTTGAATTTATGAAATGCTTTGAAAGAGCAGATATCAGGATACATAACTGCATTGGATCTCTTCCTTTTTGCCCATCCATTTAAAATCTATGCAACCAAAACCAAAACTTTCACACATTAAAAAGTACATATAGACATTGTATAAGTAATTCATATGAATAGAGCAACTGAAACAACGTTTTGTGTGTGTGTGTGTGTGTGTGTTTGAAGAGACACAATCACTTTATTTGATCAAGAGATTTTATTTTAGGCTTTTATTCACATATAAACATTGATCAACGCACAATTAGAGCACATCAAACAAGGTCTGAGGCTTAGGTCAAACCTCATTAATTCTTGTGGAAGCTTGATCGTGCTTGCATGACACACAAGAACAAACCTCATCGGTTCTAGTACATCAAGTTAGCACGTTTGAGCATTCACTGGCCATATCTGATGTGCTTTTTGTGTTTCATTTGTATTTTCAAAGATGAACGACATGAGAAACTATGAAGAATTTTTATTTTGGGGTGAACTATCTCTCTTAAATACTCTAGGTATTTAAATGAGAATAAAGACAGGGACAAATTTAAGAAATGTTCCATTACAGTTCTGAATGAATTACATGAATTTGTATGATTGTTCTGTACACAACAAGGTTGCATACATATGGACATATTGCAATGTATGTGTGTGGAAAGAAAGCTAATGATACTATGCAATGGAGTCATTTATAAAATGCTGATTTGTGATCGCTTACAATCAGTTTACTTTAATACTTTGGATTTCTCACAAAAAAATTAAACCAAATCATGACAAAAGTCATAGCCGACAAATACATCCAAATTATCCTTAAAAAACATTCTGAATCAAACACTAGAGCAAAATTTAGGTGGTGTGTGATGGTTTACTGTACCGATGTGTTACAGTGATCAATGTAATTGGTTCAGTGTGATTAATGAAGAGTTGTGCTTATATTATATTGTATTGTAGGTTATGGTGGCACTGGTGCAGGGGGACCTGGAAGTGCTCCACTTACACCTCAGCAATGTATGTGATGCTTCTTCACACTCATTGTTAGCTAATATTTCAAATGCAGCAAATGATAAAATTAGATTTTTGTCTAAACATGTACATTATCCACAACCAATCACAAGTATTTATTGCATGTACATGTGTGTTGTATGATTCTTTATAGCAAAAGCAGCCAAATATGCAGCTCTTCAAGGCTTTCTAGGTGCAGGAGGCTACAGAGGTACTTAAAGGAGACATATTATGCCCCTTTTTACAATATGTAATATAAGTCTCTGGTGTCCCCAGAATGTGTCTGTGAAGTTTCAGCTCAAAATACTCCACAGATCATTTATTATAACATTTTGAAAATGCCTATTTTGAGTGGAAGCAGAGTGGGGCCTGTCTCTTTAAATGCAAATGAGCTGCTGCTCCCCGCCCCCTTTTCCAGAATAGAGCTGCACCTTTACAGCTCATACCTGCTAAAAACATCTGTTTTGGTTCTGATTATCATGTTTATCGCGCTGAAATCATGCGTTTTAAACCATATGAGTTTAAACTTCTGATATATGGTTTTCTGAGCGCACACATCCGAAGCACATGGACAGAAAGCGACTGTCACAGCATGTGAGTACTAAACTAAGTCCTAATTTACACACAAGTTTACGTTTAAAACACACGAGTTACAAAAAAACAGTGGGTTATGTCTGTGAAGGTAAACTGCTGGGAAATAAATCGCATATTTATTTTAGATCTGTGTGGCAGCAGCAATATACTGTAAATAATATGTCTGTGAAGGTAAACAGCTGGGAAATAAATCGCATATTTATTTTAGATCTGTGTGGCAGCAGCAATATACTGTAAATAAGTCAATAAATCCACTGCTCTCTTGTCTTCTCTGAGGCTGGGACTCTTAATAGTGTTCTGTGCTCGTCTGTGCAGCCAAAGACAGAACAGTCTCGTTTTTTCAGAGGCTTGCAGAAAAAGGCTTCCCAAAACAAAGTTACTGGGTTAATCTTTTTCACGTTTCCTTGGTTGGTAGATGCACCAGGGACCTGATTATAGCACTTAAAAGCTGGAAAAGTCAGATTTTCATATGTCACCTTTAAGTAGATATAAATGCACTTCTCTCAATTTTTCTTTGGACCACACTAGGGGTTGAACGACTTCAGATTTTTTAGTCGACATTTATGTGATGAAAGTGGAGTCGACATCAACTAGTCGCTGATGATGTCATTAATGAACAAATAAGCCTGAAGCTTGAGCTGAGACTTCAATACCTTGTGAACAGATATGACACAGTGATGCCCACATGGCTTTTGCTCCTATAACAGCTAATTTTTATCTTTTTTTTTTTTTTTGTCTTTGGGTCATTATATTTCTCACAGATTTCTGCTTGTTCTAAATCAGATACAGCTAAAGTAGCGCAGCAAAGATTGCATTTAAGTGAAAAGTGACGTGACGTGGCCAAGTATGGTGACCCATACTCAGAATTAGTGCTCTGCATTTACCCATCCAAAGTGCACACACACAGCAGTGAACACACACACACCGTGAACACACACGCGGAGCAGTGGGCAGCCAAGCGTCGTTAATATCGCTTATCAGTTTGAGCCCGATTAAGAAGCAGAGGATATTGTTGAAGAGGATCGTGCAGAACCTGTGCAAGCACGGCTTTTAATGGTAGGCCTATGTTTTTTGTTTGTTGTTGTCTCATACTTCTTTAGAACATTGATTTTGAAACTTGTGAACCTATTAGAATCGTTAGAAGACAGAATTGCGATTCATATATGAATAGATTTTTACGTGCACCTCTAGTTTTCTCTTCCTCGTCTCTAAAGCAGCGCAGCATGGCCTCGCCCCCTTTGTGGCCTTTTCCCGAGGGCGGGGTTTATCTGGGTTTGTGATGTCACGAACCCGGGAAGTAACTCGTTGTAGTCCCTACCAGCCGTTTTTGTAGGCATTAAACTGCCAGAATTTTAAAAGACGATATCTCCGTTTGCATTGAACTTTCAGCTTGGTAACTTTGCAGATATTGTTTATGCTCAAACAGCAACATTACACACTAACTAACACTAAAAAAGTGAAATCGCAATCAACCACCCTTTAAAGCGTCATGGCAGAGCATTAAAGTCGACTAGTCTGTGCAGCCCCTAGTCCATACTGCAAAAACCTGTTGAAACAATGAATTTTAGTTGCACAAGTTTATGTTTTATGTCCAAAGAAATCAAACCACAGAAAACAACGAATCAACTTTAAAATCAAAATGAAATTGACACCACTTACATTCATAATACACATTCCTGGTCTTATAAATGGCTCTTCAGTGCATGTTATTCCAAGTAAATGTAAAATGGGTTGCACGCAAGTTTTATATTGAAAGTATGAGCCTAAAATGAAAGTGTGAGCCAAAATACCATAGAAGTTTATTATGTATATATTGTGGTTATTATAGTGAACTAAATCTAAAACCATAACACCATTTTGTTACTTGAAATAAAATAAACTTTAATTGAAATAAAATACAGTAAAATATAAAAAAAAACCTTAAACTTATTTTTTCCTTACTTATTAAACTTCTTTTTCTAATTGCCAAGGAAACATTCCTGATTTTTATTTAGTTTAACTTGATGTACTAAAATAACTAAAACTGAAATAAAAATGAACAAAAATATAGACAATTAAAAAAGGCAAAAACAACTAAATTACTAAAACTTTAACTGAAATTAAAATGGAAACAGAAAGTATAAAAATAAAAACAAATTCAAAATATTAATAAAAAGTATAATAGTTTCTCAGTGATTCTAAAACTGGTTGTAGTTCGAATAAAAAGAGTGTAAACATGAAAGACTGTTATCAGTAGTGGTGGTACTGACAGTGTCTTTTCCTGTAGGGGGCGCAGGATGCCAAGGCAAATACTGTGGAAGGAGGAGGAAGTGAGAAACCAGCCGATAAATGTGACCTCATAAACAAGTGGTGCTACTGCCTGATCTCAAATGCACTTTTTTTACAGTTTAAAAGTGCCTCATGTAATATGTGAGCGATTTGGACTAGATCGTATGATTAGGCTAGATGTGATGTGAACCTCACTTAAGGCACTCTTTGCACTGCCTATACTCCCTTTACTATACTTATGTCACTGTACATTTTCTACAAGTGTCACATGATTGCTTGGTTTTTTAAAAACATTTTATTTTCAGCCATTTTACCATTTAATGTTCCATCTTAAAATTCTGCAGTTCCAGCTGTGCATCTCTTATGGTTTTGTTGCAGTAGCTCACTTAGCTGTGTATGTAGACGCATGCAATCTAGGAATGTGTCGCTGCTATTTCAGGATGAACTGTGACCATGGGGGAAGCAGCGTCATTAGGCTTCATGTCCTGGCCACCTATCGTAAAGGGAGCCTATTTTCTTTTTAGCTATATGCATACGAGTTCATGAATCCATATTTTGTCTTTTCCAGCATCTTCAGTCATTCAAAGTGTAGTCAGACAAAGGAACGGGATCTAGGCTTACCAATTTTAGTCTTTTAAGAACAAAATGCTTGTCGTAACTGCAGTAGACAGCATCTAAGTACTGAGGATTATAAGCTGTCTTCAAAGATACCTCAGGAACTTGAAGCAGTTTCTTTTCTTCTATCCTGACCCTAGTAAAACCTTGTTTTTGTTTGTTTGTTTTAATGTAACTCTTATTAAATGAAAATGTTGGGTTTTTAAGGGTATCTATGCATTTAACCTAACTCGTTTTGGGGTTGGTAGGCATTGTGTGTTGTGTATGTTGTATCTGTGTTTGTATAAGTGCAACTATTCAAATGTGACAAAGTATCATAAAAGCAATTCACCTTAATCTTCTCACATTGTTTACCTTTGTTCTTCAAGTTTATGCACTTGTTACTTTGTGAAACTCCCAACACATTTGTGTAGGGCCTTTTATTTGGGCCTTTTATCCATCATACATTTCTAAAAAATAAATTGTAAAAACCAAAATATGTTTTGTTTTTTCAATTTTGATCTACTCTTAAAATGCAGGACACACATAAAACACAACATTTTGGAACACATAAAAAGGCATATGGGATTTTGGTTTTAAAATTATAAAAATAACATTTTATAAAATGTATATATTTTCCTTTAATCTTACGTTACGGTCCTTCTACTTCCGGGTATGAGGCCGCAGCGATGTGCGTTGGGGGAGAGTGTAGGGAGGAGGGAATGGCTCAGCCGGGTGACTCCCCGAGGACTTCCCGATCCTCCTATGTGTCGTGCACCCCGGTAGAGCATCTGGATGGGTTTGAGAGCTTGTCTCTGGGCGAGTTACATTTTTAATTCGGGGCTCGTAAAGACGAGGTATCAATCGCAGCATCGGAGGGTGGGCTAGAGCCATCTGACGCAGTTTCAGTCTGGGGCAGACGCTGAAATGGCAGCCATGCTTGCCCGGGTGGCCAAGAGTATCGGGCTGGAGTGTTCTCCCCCACCCTGTACCGAGAGCTCACGGCTCGATGATTGGTTTCTGAGTGCTGAGCATGACTCTAAGCCAAGACCAGCCCTAGTGCCTTTCTTCCTGGTGGTGCACGAAATTGTGCAAGGCCCTTTTCTCGGCCAGGACACGATATACCGGTTACTCCGCTCTCATCGCCCTCGATGGGGGTCCAGCAAGGGGTTATACGGAGATCCCTCAGGTGGAGAGAGCGATTGTGGTGCATCTATGCCCGCAAAACGCCGCCACTTGGTGGGGCTGTCCGAGACTCTCGTCCAGGGCCTGTAAGTTTTCTTCGTCTCTCGTGGCGAAAGCTTACACGGCTTCTGGACAAGCTGCATCTAGGTCTTGCAGGTAATGCACTCGGCAATTGACTATGCCCTCCGGGCTATGAAAGCCAGATTGGCCCCCTCATTCAAGTCCTCGGTTTACTCGCGCTCATAGCATTAGCACAGCATCAGTTGTCCAAAAGAGTTCGGTTCAGACGGTGCTGCTGTCATGTACTGTTCGGTAGATTCACCCTGAATCACACATGCAATTAATATCTCTAAGCCATGTCGACAATGCCCACGCATTTTGCAAAGTGTGTTGCACTGATTTTAATATCGGATATTAATAATACCCCCACTTTTAATAAACCGTAAAATTCGTCCCCCGTACTTTTTCGGGCAAGTGTGTTCACGTAGAGTTTTCATTGGCCAGTGTGAATAAATCTAGATTTAAATTCAAAGAGAAAAGATCTATGCATGACCTGGCGTTTTATTCGTATCCAGAACGAGGCGATGTGATCAATACGGAGTGCTAAACACTTTCACACAGTGTCTGATTAATTTATACTTGACGCTGGAGGGTGCTCTCGTGCAGAAAGTCCAAAACGGACTCATAGAAGTAATGACATTATGACATAGAACTTATGACATGCCCAGAAATCCCTAATATGGACAAAGACAGGCCCATTTTCGACCCCCTGCCAAATTATTACCACCTGTTGAAATTGCTACCCGACTGCCTAATCCTAACCCCACCCCTAATCCTAACCTTCTGTGCCAATACTAGGGGGTAATAATCTGGCGGGGGTCAGAATTCGGCACAACACCGGCACAAACTCAACTGCCGCTCAAGGCAAAACAATGTCGTGCTGCCCCCACTTCAGTCACAAATTAAACATGATCTTTAAGATGCATGTGAAAGACTGGAGATTTTGTTTATTGATACAATTCCACTAAAATAAAAGCATAGGGTGAATTGCCCTAAAGTGGGAAAATTCAGACTTCTGTGAAATATTGTGATGTAGCCAAAACATTAAATCCATACCCAATACCATTTTTAAAAACCCAGGATGTGTCCTAATCAAATCAAAAGAGAAAATGCTGATAACACATTCATAAAAGAAATTATAGACATATTAGTGCTCTTAGTGCAAATCATCTGAGAAAATCTGCAGCTTCCTAATGTGGGACAGTTGTGTTCCTAATGTGGGACACTGAAAAGTCTATGATAAAAGGCCAAAATCACCTTGATTCATGTGGAATAGTAAAATGCTTTTGATTATGGATGGTTGAAACATGGATAATTTAACATCATCAGACAAATAATACAATATGATGCATTGATGAATTTATTATGAAGACATTAAGCAACTATTATCATAGGCCTATGTTGTTATGTAGATAGAAAAGAGTTAAATGCACAGTCAGAATTTCTTGACTGTTCTCTAGTTCATTTTACTTAACAACAAACGCATACAACAACAACAGGCATAGCCTAGGCCTTTTTGAAGGCAAAATATAAAATATTGCAGCACTTAAACCTACCCCTCACACAAAACGTTCTGCTATTTTAAAAACATTTTCAAAACACTTCATTCTGTATCATTTATAAGCTTGTTTGCTCATGGGGACCAAAAAATGTCCCCACAAGGTCAAAATGTACTGGTATTTTCCTAATGTTTTCTACTTTACTAAACAACAAACATACAATCACAACTGTTTTTTTTTTTTAATCTCCATCTCCATCTTAATAAAAACAACCTGCAGAGGTTACCCCCCATTACATCTAAACAAGCAGTCTTTGCATGTCAAGACACGATTATTATCATCTATAACCCCATCTGCAGTAACAGCATTCTAACAGTGCATAGCAACACTAAAACCCTGTAAATAACCATTTTTGTCCTACAAACCATGCCCCACCACACATTTTTGACTGACTGAAGTACTGTCCCACATTAGGCTAATCATACTGTCCCACTTTTCGAAAACCACATTTCCTAAAGTGGGACACTAGGAAATTTGTTAAACATATAAAATATATAGTTTATACATACAAAGTTATACTACATTTTGATGGACAAACATTTCATAAGCACATTAGACCAAAAAGTAGCAGGACTATTTTGTTTAAAATTAATTTATACTCCTTAATATCAAGTTTGTCAAAACTCTATGTCACTGACCTTTGGGGGGTCTTCACACAATGTGCTTCCTGTCTGATGATTGCTCTGCCCTCAAATATGACTGGACATTTGAGAGGTCATGTGATTTTGATGACATGATACCACAGCTTTGGCTAACCCATAGTTTCACTGGCATTCATGTATTTATTTGGGAGCTACAAACACTAGACCTTAGGTGTCCCACTTTAGGGCAATTCACCCTACATACGAGTTTCCTTAATTTTTCATACTGCAATTTAAAAAAAA
>NW_015544226.1:219100-219239 GCF_001515605.1 Sinocyclocheilus anshuiensis | reverse complement strand
AGCTTGTTTGCTCATGGGGACCAAAAAATGTCCCCACAAGGTCAAAATGTACTGGTATTATTATACTTGGGGACATCTGGTCCTCATAACAGGTACACACACACACACGCGCACACACACACACACACACACACACACA
>NW_015544226.1:170206-219053 GCF_001515605.1 Sinocyclocheilus anshuiensis | reverse complement strand
TATACTGCAATGTAAAAAAAAAAAAAACAGCACGCAACCACTGCTGCAAATGCAAATTCTGTATTATAGGCTATTCGTCAATAAGTATATGCACAGGCCGGGTGAGGCCATCGGAAGATCCAGGTGAATTCCCGGTGGCCAGCTCAAGGCTGTTCAGGACGCGGAAAGCACAAGTCAGTTAATTTTGAATGAGAGACACACAGAAAGTGGTGCAACCAGTGCTCGTTCAGCCGAAGTACACCCGTCTCTTGCGCATGCACAGCTATTCATATTGGTTATAAATATTAATATATGGCATGTATAAATATTATACATATAGGCTATTATGCATGCAATAAGGTGAACCACATGACTTTTCCTCCCATATTAGCCTTCCTGGCCACGGGTCGGAAATAACGGGAGCTTGGGGCAAAAATGCCACCAAACTGGACAAAAGTGCCCCTGAACAATTAAATTATTACGGGTGACACGAATAAAGTGAAAATGAAATGAAAAGTGTTGAAATCTCTCCAAATCTGTTCCCATGAAGAAACAA
This sequence comes from Sinocyclocheilus anshuiensis, assembly GCF_001515605.1. Lineage (NCBI taxonomy): Eukaryota > Metazoa > Chordata > Actinopteri > Cypriniformes > Cyprinidae > Sinocyclocheilus > Sinocyclocheilus anshuiensis. Next base: position 218,518 of record NW_015544226.1, on the reverse strand, counting down.
ATTCAATCCAATTTGGATGGCCCGAGGGTGAGAAAATATTAATTTCTGGGTAAACTATTCCTTTAAAAAACACAATTATTCCTTTAAAAAACAAAATGATCTATTACGGATGTCGCAAATAAAGTGAAAATGAAATGAAAAGTGTTGATTGCAGCATTAAATTTAGATATACTCATGCTGCATCATATTTAGTTTTAGGCGTTTTTACAGCGTTTTGCATCATCTGAGCATCGTGACAATTCACAAACTATCCAGGACATCTGAGCAATTAACGAACAGAGAAATATTCAGCAGAGGGTTTCAAAGGTTACTATATTCACATTGAATTAATTCATGTGCCCACCAATTATACACACTTTCATTACACAGCAAACTCCAAAGACATTAATATCTGTAAGTGTATCAATTAAATAATACACATCAATAGAAACACACCAAAAATCACACAATACATGCAATCGAGACCACTCTGGCTAAATACTTAGCCGTCGTCAATATACAACATAAAAATGGCACATGAATAATAATAGTAACCTGCCCTAATACCCCCCTGTTAACACACACTCACAAACACACAACAAGCACCGGAGGATGTTGTGCCCAATTTCGACCCCCTGCCAAATTATTACCCCCCTCGTTGAAGACGCTACCTGATTGCCTAATCCTAACCCCACCCCTAATCCCAACCCATCCCCCACACCTAATCCTAAACCTACCAATACTAGGGGGTAATAATCTGGCAGGGAGTAAAAATTGGGCACAACAGTCAAGCATTCATATTAAACCAGGCCTCCCCGGTGAATCAGATGTGCCCAATATAGCTACAATTCAATAAGCCATAAGAGCAAATAATGTACTGCTGGCCTTCTTACCCGCTGCCGGACGTGGGGTACAGTGTTCGGGAAAACCTCTGGTGACCACCAAACTTTAGTTAGGGAAACCCCACAACTACAAACTGTCCCTCCCAATCGCTTCGCACACGTCGCAAGGAAACATCTAGCCCACATGGAAGCCTCGGCAAGAAGCTCAGCAGCACTCACATACAAAAGCCCCCCTCACAACAGCAGACATCATACCTTTAACCATTTCCTTACAAATGCAGCACAGGTGTTCATTTCTTTCCCCCAATGAGACGTGAGGACAACATTACGGGCGCTACTACCATCGCCCCTCCCCTTATGAAGGGCTTACATTATGAATGCAATGACCAACCAGAGGTGTTCAGCCATCGCTGAACGCCGGAGTTTTCTCTGACTGAATTCTGCACTCTCTCATCTCATCGCAAATTCTCTCATCATAAACAACAAAGTGCAGATGTACCTACGATATAAGTAAGAGATTCATTTCACAGTGTTTGAGAGTGCTTAAACTTGCACTAGCCTTAAGTCATTGATAATGTTATCTGATAAAGTATATGTTTTTTGCTCGCTTTCTGTTTTGCTACAGTATGATTTATTCGCTGTTTGTATAACCATGGAAATGAAAGGATTTTAATTAGTAACTTAGATTGTTTTATTTAATTGAGCTCCCGTTAAATACAAATTTAGTCTTATAAAAAATATTTAATGACATGACACCCATATCTGGTAGGCTACTGATATGGTGTTAGTTAAACTCGCAGGGTGCTATAAAGGCTCCCGTCGAGGGGCCAAACATGAAGGCTCCACAGCTCTGGCAGGGGATGCCAAATCATGCCCTTTGCTTGCGAGAGAAGGCCCTTTGTCAGTGGTGTCGGCCACAGGGCTGCCGATAGCAGCTGAATCAACTCGGGGAACCTACATCTGATTCTTCCAGAGTGGGGCCAACAAGAGGATCTGACTTCCCTGATGACCTGAAGAAGCAGGGTAACCGGGGGAAGGCTTACAGGCGAGCACTGGGCCAGTCATGGGCCAGGGCATCTCACAGCTTAGAGAAATAAATTGGGCAGTGAAAGTTGTCTTCTGAGGCGAAGAGGTCCACCTCTGTCATGCCGAAGACAGACCAGATCATTTGAACCATTTGGGGATGAAGCCTCCATTCTCCTGGAGCCACATTGCCCCTGGACAGAACGTCTGCCCCGTGGTTCAGTCTGCCAGGCACATGAACAACTCTCAATGAGAGGAGTTTGCCTTGTGCCCATAAAAGGAGGCGTCGAGCTAACCGTGAAGGGAGCGTGACCTGAGACCGCCTTGGTGATTGATAAAGGCTACCACCGTCATGTTGTCTGAATGGACCAGGATGTGGTGCCCCTTTAATGCCGGTAGGAAGGTTTTGAGGGCTTGAAAAAACCGCCATCATCTCAAGGCAGTTGATGTGCAAGCACTGCTCCAGGTTTGACCAGGAGCTGAACACCTGTCTGCCCTCGTACAGAGCTCCACAACCCAAGTCGGAGGCATCTGTCATGACCACCTTCCTTCTGGAGGTCAGTCCCAATGGGATGCCTTGTTGAAACAGGCGAGGGGTTTTCCAAGGGGCCACAGCTCTGATCCAGTGGTGGGTTACCCTGAGATGAAAACGTACCAGGCGCCAAGCTTGGGACTGGACATTGGCTTGAGCCAATACAGGAATCACAGAGAAAGCGGCTGACTTGAGGCCAAGTATCCTCTGGAAAGCCCTGAGGGGACATGAAGTCCCGAGTCTGAATGAGGCAGCTAGCCGCTGAATTGTCAGGGAGCATTCCGGCGTAATCCATGCCCGCATCTAGGCAGAATCAATAACTGTCCCCAGAAAGACTACTCACTGGCTGGGAGACAGAAAGCTCTTGGCTAAATAGAATTTTAGCCCAAGCTGCTCCTGACACATTGACCTGTGAGTTCCTGTTCAGACCTGGCTAAGACCAGCCAATCGTATAGGTAATTCACAATGCGGATTCCCATCTGTCTCTGACTATGAGAAGTCCATGCACTTCTCATAACCGCACAGTTCAGATGCCTAGGCCAGCCATATTTCTTGGGAACGAGGAAGTAGCAGATGTAAAAGCCTGACTCGCTGTTCGCTAGAGGAACCGTTTCCACCGTTCCTTTTGCAAGCAGACTTTGCACTTCAGACCGGAGAACATAAGCATTGTTGTTTGAACAACAAGTTTGAAGCAAGTTTGAATAATGCCTCTGAAGCGAGGTGGCTTGAGAGCGAACTGGGGTGAGCAGCCTCATTCTTGGGGGCTGGAGCGCTTAGGCAGGAAGTGACGCATGACCTGCGATGAATTCTGTGCTGCAGTGAATCTCTTTGCAAATCTGCCAGGCAGATGGCGGGTAGAGGTGTGCAGCGACTGCCTCTTCTTGGGGGGCGGAGCTTGCCATACCCTCTTACTTCAGCGCCATCAACAGAGATGAGGGCAGCAGAATAATAAAAGTGGACACGTGCCGAGTAGGGGCGCGCCACACCTTGGTGAGTTCATTGTAAATTTCTGGTTAAACAGCATCTGTCTCTAGCGAGAGATTCGTTGACGACAGCCCAGCGGACATCATTCGTCTAAACGGTAACGGGCAGGCTCTTCTATTGCCAACCATTCTAAGCCGAGATTCTCCACAGCCTGGTGAGAATGCGAATCAGTTCTCTCTCCACCAGCCCATAATAACCCATTGGGGAGAAGGGTGTTAGGGTCCTCTCTGGAGCATGCCCGATCCTCCAAATCTGAAGCTGTCAGTGATATGGAATCATCAGTGACAGCATTCTCCTCTGATCTGCCTAAAAAGATCGAACTGCTCATTAGACGAGGGGCGGCTGATCAAAGTGCTTTATGAGACCCAGTGAAAATAAAAATGAATTAAAATAAAAATTTAATCTCTCTCCTTTTTGCCACCCTGACTGTGCTGCCACCCTAGGCGGCTGTCTAGTTCACCTATAGGCACACGCTGGCCCTAATTATTTATATAATGTTGAATGAAGGCAGGTTTTAACTGAAAGGTTTTTTTTCACATTGTATTGTAATTTTAACAATCTATTAATGACGATTTCTTTTGGTCATTTTTTTTATGTTCCATGACTTGTTTTGACTATCATAATTGTTTTACTTTTATCAGTATAGCTTCCCAATGTATTACACCAGATGTAATTCTAATAGCAAATAGAAATGACTTTGGTTCCACTCTACTTTAAAGTTTAAAGACTGAATGGAAGTAGTCCACAGTCAAATACGTCATGAGCAGTTCCAAAGCAAGATTCTTTCATAATTTCTCTTGCATGAATACACTTACACAAACCCTCCCTTCATGAAGGAGGGGGATTTAAATGCATGTCTCTGCCCGGTCATGTAGTTCATGAGGGTTATCAGCAGGTGACACTGGTCGGGTAACTCTATATCCTCTGACAGTATGCATTCTTTCTGCAGACTAAAGCAGAAGAAGGTGGGCTAAAGTTAGGAGGAGTAGGAGGGATTTGTGTCTCATTTCAGACACTCGGCAGGAAGCAGTATAGCGAAGCTCATTACTGCATATGCTGATATGAAAGAAAACTGTTTGAGTCTGTTTGTAACAGTTTTGTCCTCTCCTCCCACTTTACTCCACCCCTGAAATGAGTGGGGGACAGTAAGAAAACTACTTGAGCATTACTACTGCTGCCATGCTCAAGTCTTGTCAGGACCTATATTGCCGGAGAGGAGGGAAGGCAAGGTAAGTCAAACTGGACTTGTTTTGTTTACTAGTTTACACCTTCTCTATGTCTTATTTCTTTATTTTCCTTCGATTCTTGGAAAAAGGCTCACAGTTGTGGTTTTTCTTGCTGGTACATGCCCTTGTATGTACATTTCTTGTAAAAACAAAAACAGGAACTTCTTCGTCAACAGTCTACTTTCAGATTGTCAGGAGATAACGTAATTCTTGTACTTTGTTAAATTCGAGCTTATACTTTGTTACTGTATCCTTTAGATGTGTAGAAATTTGTGGTTTTGTTAGCTGGGTTGAGACCCCTTCGGCATCGTCAACATAAGCAGAATAGTGTTTGTGTTTATGTAAATACAGAAAGAGAATTCAGATTTTGTTTGTTTCACACCAGTTCTGTTCACTCCCACTTCTCTACTGAGAATCTGGTTTACCAAATTGATGCAGGGTTTTAATAACATTGGCATTTAGATAGGGTTTTGCATGTGTTCATCACCATGACAGGCAAACTTATAATATACGAGTAATATACAAATAATAATATATGAGTTTGTACTAAATCCTGTCTGTTTGGCATAAATTGTTATTATCAGACTAGTGGATGAAATGTGCAAAAGCGTATTTAATCTGGCCTATAGGCATATAAATTATACTAAAATTGTATTTATCTTAAAGTACTGTCAAATTCTCAGTTCAAAGTCAAAGTATCTAGACAAAATGCTCTTGAATTAAAGCAAATGAGCTTCACATTCAGCTGAACTTGACATAATAAATTGAAAGTATTTAACTTTTAAAATAAACTGTTGAAGAGACTTTGACATTATGCTTTGACAGATGATTAAACCTTTTAAAGAAACCAGTTCAGTCGCAATTTACCAAATGTTAAACTTTTTATTCTGAAGCAGATTATTTTATTATTGTGTACAGTTTAATATGTATTTGTTTATAAATAACTAAAGTTTGTCAAGAATGAATGAACCTAGTTGGCCAACTACAGTTTACTGAAATTGATTTCATTCAGAAAATAAAATGTGTGCAGATTTGATAGTTGATATTTATTTATTCATTTTAGTTATCCATCCATTTAGTTATTTATTTAACGTGAGAAAAGGTTATAGTAATAAAGTCCTGCAAAAAGACTAGAAGTCATATGATGTTGTAATGAGTAAAAAGCATAGTTTTTAAATGTAATCTGAGTAAAAGTGCAAGTATTCAGTTTCAATGACACTCAAGTTGTGATGTATGTGCTTAATGTTTCAGCGCACTAGGAGGCGCTCAAGATCACTACCGTGTGTATGTTATGTTATCAATGAAGAAAAAAGACTTCAGAGTTCTCAGTAAATTAGAAGTGAGTTGACACAGCACTCGTCTCAGCGTATTATTCATGTTATATAACAGATAAGATATAACATATTGGCGATGAGGATTGTCTTTTCGAACGCCTGATTTGTCTGGCTACTGCATTATTTGATTGGATGTATGTAGTGAACTCGTGGAACAACACCCGACGAAATGGCTGTGTTTATCGGTCATATGGATGCCTTTGATGAGTCCGCTGAACAGTGGGCTACCTACATAGAAAGGTTTGAACAATTTGTCTCTGCGAACGACATTGCAGATGAGAAACAAGTCGCTGTGTTGCTGAGTGTTATGGGTTCATCTACATACGGCCTGCTGCGGAGTTTAATCGCCCCAGATAAGCCGGGTGCGAAGTCATATGATGACATTGTGACTGTTTTGAAAGACCATTTCTCACCGAAACCGATCGTTATTGCAGAAAGATTTAGGTTTCATAACCGCAGTCAGCACGAAACAGAGACAGTAGCACAGTATGTCGCAGTTCTGAAAAAGCTGAGTGAACACTGCGAATTTGGGACGCATTTACAAGACGCACTGCGCGATCGCTTTGTGTGTGGGCTGAAAACGGAGTCTATACAGAAGCGGCTATTGACGGAAGCAGCCCTCACGTTTCAAAAGGCAGTGGAGACAGCAGTGTCTATGGAAACGGCCGCGTGGGAATCTCATCAGTTAAGTAGCTCTTTGAAAGTGCATGCACTGTCCTTGAAAGAGAAAGGAGGAAATAAGTGCTACCGTTGTGGAAGAACAAACCATAATGAGAAAGACTGTTATTTCAAAGAGCAACAGTGCCACAATTGTGGTAAAAAAGGCCACATTTCCAGAGTGTGCAGAATTAAAGGGAAACACATGACTGAATGTAATAAGTCTAAGTCAAAGAGGGTGAAAAATTTCCAACAGAAAAAGAAAGTGCATCAGATGGATGTGAAGGACTCATCTAGTGACGACACTACAGATACGGAGCTTGCATTGCATGTGATGACTAAAAAGCAGGAATTGTCACACATTCGTCTTAAACCAAAGGTTGTAGGAGAAATTATGGAAATGGAATTAGACACTGGAGCGGCTGTCTCTCTAATTTCAAGAGAACTTTACAACTCACAATTAGCTCCAGTATCATACACTGTCGATGTAGGACTTTCAGTTCATTGGAGGCGTCATGTTGATCAAATTTTGGCACATCAGGATGATTGCGACAATGGAGATGAGATTGGTCCAGAGACCATTGAAGTTCCTGAGGGGAATCTGACAGATTTGTGTGAACATCCGATCTCAGGAGAGACATCACGTCCTAGTCTTGATCAAATTCCAACAGGTTTAGCACAATCAGAAGATTCAGCCACTAGGGACAATGAAGTGGTGTTACACACTCCACACAAAGAGGCTAAGCGCTATCCTGAACGTACCATCAAGCCTCCAGTACGGTTTAGCCCATAAGGCTTACCTTGATGGTATAAACCAATTCCATTGGTTGTATGTTAACAGTCATGGTGCTGAGTTTAATTTAAAGAATAAGCACAACACAGTTCATTGAATGATTCTACCATTTAAGATTCTAGTGTTTTATTATAGTTGTTCTATATTTTGGTATTACTATGAGTGCTACATTATACAGGCAAATATCTATGTATATGTGGACATGTAAAAGGAAAAGAAAGAGATCCATCTTTGTCTATGTTATGTCAGTATATTAGAAGTTAGTTGACAGCGCTCGTCTCAGCGTATTATTCATGTTATATAACAGATAAGATATAACACAAGTAAAGCTCAAATTTTCCAAAATAATACTTAATTATAGTAATGAAGTACAATACTGTACTTTCCACAGCATTGTACAATACTATACTTCCACCCTGTCAACCACTGCATTGAGCAACACCTTCTTGTTATTCTGCTTTTTTGCTTTGTTTGCTAGTAGGCCAATGGAGTGACACACACACGTTCTGCACCTTTTCACCCAGCTACTAATGGCTTGGCGGAACGCATGGTTCAGACAGTAAAGCGGGCTTTACGTTGTTCAAAAGGATCAACTTTCATTCAACAAAGGTTGGACACATTTCTACTGGCATACCGTAACACCCCGCACACCACCACAAAGGAGTCACCTGCTATGTTGTTTCTACATCGTACAACCACTGCATTGAGCAACACCTTCTTGTTATTCTGCTTTTTTGCTTTGTTTGCTAGTGTTTAAGACTACATAATGTGTGTGTGTGTGTGTGTGTGTGTGTGTACACAAGTGTGTTTGTGTATAATGTGCATGTGTTTTCATGAGAGTGCTGTATTTTATTGAATGGAAGGATGGAAGAGCAGATAACCACCAGCTGTGGAACACATGACAGGCATCCTGCTCAGACGCAGCAAGATAGAAAACTCCCCTGGCTCTCGTGTTTTATTTTATACACTCCAGCTGAATCTTACTCTAACAGTAGTTAAGGATCTGATCTGATACATGACATAGTACATGACATAGTACATTTGCTGAAGTGATGAACTTAGCCCAAAACTTTATTGTAACCCCACTTAGGGCTCCACGATAAATCGAAATGGAATCGAGATCGCGATTCGACAGAAGCTGCAATTGTCATGCGTATCTTTCAGTGAAGCACGGTTCTGTGATCAGCAGTAAATCTCCATCCAAAGGCCAGAGGGCGCTCTCGCGCTGAAACTCCAAATACGCCTCGCAGAAGAAACCCAGAAAATGCCTATGGCTGCAGCTGAATAACTTGTCAGTGAACTACGGCTATGTGTAGTAAATTCTGCTCCATCTGAAAGCACGTGATGATGATTTCCTGCCGATTACAGAACCGGCTTTTTTAACAAAATGCGCATGACAATCACATTCGATTAATCGTGCAGCCCTAACCCCCCTTTGACTTTTGTGAAATCTGCAATAAACATAAGTAAGGGATAATGTACATCCAGACCGTTGTTATCTTAGAATAAACCCCTTTGCGTCTTACACAACATTTCACCACAAAAATAATTAAGGCAATAAAAGAATTAAGACGAAAATGTTTTAAAAGTTTGTTAGTTCTCTTATAACCCATTACAGCGTACAAAACAATCGTAGCAAAATGGCAGCAGCAGCGTTTGTATGAAACGAGAGCGAGTCCGCGATACCAGGATGACATAATTAAATAATTGTACACCATTTTGAATCGAGTTTTAATATTTTATTAGCTAAACAAACGCAAAGCTTCCACCAAGAAAAAATAGTTTAAGTACAGCGCCGACTGCTGTTACCCGGATGAGCCTGTGTTATTAGCTTTTACCGGTTGTTATGTAAGGGATAATGTACATCCAGCCGGTTGTTATCTCAGTCAGAATAAATCCCGACAGGGTGATCAGGACCCCGACGCGAAGCGGAGTGGTCTTGTATCAGCCTGAAGGGGTTTATTCTGAGATAACAACCGGCTGGATATACATTATCCCGCTTATTACAGTTCCTAACAAACTGCTTTGGGCCTTTTGAAGTCAGACAATATGAGCATTTAAGGCATAATGTACAGTCGTATCACTAATTACAATAAACAGTTGTTTTTACCATATATGTTGAAATTAATGCTGAAGTCTTCCATTGTAACACGCGGTGGTTAAGTGTTTTCAGTCACAAGATGGCGCCAGACAGTCAACGATAGCGGAGTGACTCGTTAAGCATATAAGTAGTACCGGTCAAGATAACTCGTAGTACCCGGATGAGCGGTGTGTTATTCAATTTGGCGGTTGTTATCTGGGAGCAACATACCGCTGGATGGCACGATTGACCAATCAGAATCAAGTATTCCACAGAGCTGTGTAATAATACAATATAAATTCTATATGTAATTTTATGTAAATTACATGTAATTTTTTCCTCTCTCTCTCTCTGTTAGGTGTTGTGAATGTAATTCTGTTCTTTCTCACTTATACTATGAAAGAGATGGACAGTTCTTCTGTAAGAAAGATTACTGCTCACGATTTGGGGAGCAATGCTACGGCTGCTCTGAGTCTATTACCACCGGCCTCATTATGGTAAGAACACAACTTTGACAAATCAACTCATAAACATTAGAAATGTGTGATTAGAGATGAAGGGGAACTATTAAGTAAAACAAACTTGATACTCAATATATTGGTACATAGACTGAAAAAAAAATAGGTTGAGGATTTAATTTAAGCAAATTTCACAAATAATTAAAAAAAAAGTAACACATTGAATTAAACATGAAATTTTGAAAGTGAAAGACTGAAATAAAATTTTATTGAAAAAAATTCAATAATCTGTTTTATTTACAACTTCAAATATACACACACACACACACAGAGCGGTGTGTTATTCAATTTGGCGGTTGTTATCTGGGAGCAACATACCGCTGGATGGCACGATTGACCAATCAGAATCAAGTATTCCACAGAGCTGTGTAATAATACAATATAAATTCTATATGTAATTTTATGTAAATTACATGTAATTTTTTCCTCTCTCTCTCTCTGTTAGGTGTTGTGAATGTAATTCTGTTCTTTCTCACTTATACTATGAAAGAGATGGACAGTTCTTCTGTAAGAAAGATTACTGCTCACGATTTGGGGAGCAATGCTACGGCTGCTCTGAGTCTATTACCACCGGCCTCATTATGGTAAGAACACAACTTTGACAAATCAACTCATAAACATTAGAAATGTGTGATTAGAGATGAAGGGGAACTATTAAGTAAAACAAACTTGATACTCAATATATTGGTACATAGACTGAAAAAAAAATAGGTTGAGGATTTAATTTAAGCAAATTTCACAAATAATTAAAAAAAAAGTAACACATTGAATTAAACATGAAATTTTGAAAGTGAAAGACTGAAATAAAATTTTATTGAAAAAAATTCAATAATCTGTTTTATTTACAACTTCAAATATACACACACACACACACACACACATATATATATATATATATATATACATATATACATATGAGTGTTTTTTAAAGATTAAGTTTAATTGAGCATTAGATTAAGATTAGACAACAATAGTAAGTGTAAATGTAAAAAAAGGAAATGAGCATGCACATGGAAATATCCAATATAGGCCAATGCAGATAAAAACTATAATAAAGGCTTATAAGCTACACTGTGTGTGTGTGTGTGTGTGTGTGTGTGTGTATATATATATATATATATATATTGTTGTCATCTAATGCTCAATTAAACTTAATCTTTAAAAACACTAATAATTTAATAACATTGTTAAATGTAATCTTTAGCTAATCTCATACTATGCATTTTTCATGCATGTTGTGATGCCTAAATGGTCTTTTAAAATGATTGATTTTAGTTTTTAGTGTTTTATTTATTTACTTTTTTTTGTTAAAATTGTATAGAATAAAAAATAAAAAAGTCCATTACATAAAAGCACTTATCAGTTGCTGTAAATAATGGCTAGAAAGCAGCATGGCCATCTTTGAGTGCCGCTAAGCAGTTACACTAACAAGACTTTTGTGAAGATTGTGTCGCTTGTAAGCAACAAAGCATTTACTACAACAACTTCCAAATCTGTAATTTCATCTTTTTTAAAAGATACTGACTAATCATCAGGTGTGAACCTAGTGGATTCATGAATACATGCATTCCTTTAGTAGACTGCACAATCAAACAACAATGCACTCACTAAACAACAACAGCAATTTGATCTTATCTTGATCCTATCTTTTTGTGTTTTGTCACTGTTTCCTGCTGTGACCTAAGGGCAGACAACCCCTCCCACTCCTTTCCTTCCATTGTGCTGCTTCACTTCTGTAGTATGATGTCATCCAGCCTGTTCCACCTCAACACCTCCCTTACTGTTTCATCTGAATTCAAGAAAAACTGTACTAGAAAATAATAAACTAACTTTGCCTCTTCCTTCCATCTCTGCAGGTGGCTGGGAAGCATAAATACCATCCCGAGTGTTTTCTCTGTGAAAGCTGTGGCATGGTTATTGGAGATGGTGATTCTTTCATTCTAGTGGATTTTACCAATTTATACTGGTCAGTTTTGTCAAAACATTTTACTACTTGCTAATCTTGTGAGTATTTTGATGGAAAAGTACCTCAGTTTTGTCAGGTTTAATGAGTTTTCTTCTTCTCTCATAGTGGACAATGTGGACATGAGGTGGTGTCGATGCAGCAATCGGCAGCAAAATGTTCACGGCTTCCTCATACAGTGACATCGATGTCATTTCCTCCTTCTGCAGAAAGCAGGCGAGGTTTATCCTTCACAGTGGAGCAGAAGGATGCAGGCCCTTTGATCATCGTATCTCAGTAAGTTGTCAGTATAGACACAGTTACACCTGAGCAAAAATATAGGGCCACCAAACATGATTTTATTAAATAAATTATTGAATGAATGATTGCGTTCAATAAATATTGACTTTTTTTTCTCCTAAAAAATTCACAGACTGGATATGCACAACCTGAGCCCTGAAGTTAAGCCTTTGATCCATGCTGGAGATAGGATTCTTGAGATCAATGGAATTTCTGTCCAGAGCATTCCACTCAATGAGGTCAGTCCTGTACCTCAGATAAGATCAAATAATCTGGACGACACATCTCATTTCACCATTACCCTTTATATTTCGGCCGTTTTAACAGATAGAGCTGGTGATTCACGATACAGAGCACTGGTTACAAATCACAACTGAACACGATCCTGAAGAACTCACAAAACAAGAAGACTTGTCTGGCCTACTGGGAGAAGAACTGGACCACCCTGGAAAACTAGGTTTCATTCCCCTTCCCAGCAACAGACGAATAAGCCCTCGATCCAAAAATATTCTGTAAGAATTATGGCACTATAAGATTTTATTACATGTAATACTACACTTCAAAGAAAATTCTTTTTTTCTTGTTTTTTAGGTAAAAATATCTAAGCAACATTCATTTTTTGAAAAGCAAAAAAGGCTGATTTTCAGAGAATGCACATTGAATAAATTATTTTTTTTTCTTCCCTGTGGTAATTTTTTATTTTTTATTATATATATATATATATATATTATACTTAAAACGAGAAAAAAAAGACATTTTGCCAATAGACCATGAAAAATATATTAATTCAAGATATATTCTTTGGAAACAAGTCTCAAATGATTTTCATGTAAATTGATTTTAGAGGTTTTTACTGGATAACAGGACTAAAATTAAGAAAATGTGTAAATGTTATTTGATAAAAAGTCAGTAGGTCTTTATTAAGAACCTGCTATACAGGTTTGTTGTAGGTGTCAAACGTTATACATAAACATTTTTCCTGTAAAGATAAAACCCTGGTTTAATTAGTAATTTTTTGGATAATATAAAAAGCACCAAATAATATAAAAAGGTCATGTTTCTAATGTGCTCTTACTAACGTTATTCGTTTTTCTTTGTCTGCCTCTGCAGGCGCAGCTGCAGTACTGATAAAGCTCCATGCTCGCAACGACACGCTGCACTTCTTTCCCATAGAAGAGACATTAATCGATCAGAGTCTCTGCGTTTTGACCCTAGTGACAAAACACAACGTATCTTCCGTCCCTTAGACCTAATATATGGGGAAGTTTTGGGAAAAGGTTGTTTTGGACAAGCCATAAAGGTAAAGCAATGAGTCTGAATGATCACAGTGAGTCTCACTTGAGATCACAGACTGACAGTACGGAATTAACTGCCTGCTTTGGGTTGTTAGGTGACACATTCGGAAACAGGTGAGGTCATGGTGATTAAGGAACTTCTTCAATTCGATGAAGAGACTCAGAAGACATTCCTGAAAGAGGTTTGTTGTAGTTTTTTGCTTTCTGAGACCACTAAGGAGCAAATGGATTGTTTACTAATCTAAACTTTTTTGGCTCCAGGTCAAAGTAATGAGATGCCTAGAACATCCTAATGTCTTAAAGTTTATCGGCATTCTCTACAAAGACAAACGGCTGAACCTGATCTCGGAGTATGTGCAAGGAGGAACGCTGACGGACACCATCCAGAAAATGGTTTGTTTTTATTCTTTACTGGATTTAATTGCATGAAGTCCATATATTCTTGACAAAAAACATGCTGTTTTGGTTCTGAGTGAGTAAACTAATTTTGTGTCATAATTTAGGACAGGGATCACCCTTGGAAACTTAGAGTGAGCTATGCCAAAGACATTGCCGCTGGAATGGTACGTAATGAAGAGCAATGAGTTTTTGCAGAATAGTAGAGTTGAAATGTAAAGAAAACATTGAGTTTTAAGTCTACAAGCAGTTTGTTACTATCCAACAATGCAAGAAAAGATGGAATCTTTACATCAGATCTCTACTATCTTTCCTACTTCCTTAATGCAAAGACATGTCTTGACAGGGAACATGAATCTGAAGCTAAATTTAGTTAGCTTCTAAATATGAAAGATGTTTTGCCATATAATACAGTCTACACATGTATGTGTAGACTGTATTATAATCAGTGTTGGGGATAGTTACTTTTTAAAGTAATGCATTACAATATTGCGTTACTCCTTAAAAAAGTAACTAATTACATTACTTAGTTACTTTTTATGGAAAGTAATGTGTTACGTTACTTTTGCGTTACTTTTTAAATCTGGACAGGGCTTGCTTGTTTGTTTTTAAAATAAAAAAGTTCTATTTTTGGCAAATATAAAAGCCTTTTCACACCAAAAGTGAAATGAATAAGCCTCAGGCTGAAGGGAAAGTAAATTTACGTCCGTACAGTAAAATGCAGAAGAAGAAATTTCAACACACTTCAGCAATAAAAAAAGACACACAAATGTTTGTCTAGAGTAATTCTTGCTTATTAGTACGGTTGAACTGGATCATCGAAGGTCAGAAGCAAAGACATTGGTTAATAGAATGGGATTAAACACATAAAGGATATTTGTGTTGTTTAACATTTATATTCTCTTGTAAATTAAAAAGTAATGCGTTACTTTACTAGTTACTTGAAAAAAGTAATCTGATTACGTAACTCGCGGTACTTGTAATGCGTTACCCCCAACACTGATTATAATGGCAAATCATCTTTTTTTTTCAAAAAATGTTCTCTTTCCAACCCAGGCTTACCTACATTCAATGAATGTCATTCATCGGGATCTAAACTCACACAACTGCTTTGTCCGAGAGGTCAGAATACATCTCAATACTCATAAATGTAGATCATGTCTCCAACTGAACTAAATTGTGTGACAATACTGGTTTTCCTCACAGAACCAAACAGTGGTAGTTGCTGACTTTGGTTTGGCCCAGCTTGTAAAGGAAGAAAAGAGCTCTTCTCCTGGACAAATGTCCAAATTGAACAAGCTTGGTCGTAAAAAACGGTATATGGTGGTGGGCAACCCCTACTGGATGGCACCAGAAATGATCCACGGTAAGCCATATGAATTAACAATCAAAGACTGATGACGAGGAATGACCATTTTGCAGTTTTGTGATTTTTTTGTTGTTGTTTTTTTTCTGCAGGAAAAGTCTACGATGAACATGTTGACATTTTCTCATTCGGGATTGTTGTTTGTGAGGTAAGCTTATAAATTTCTTTTTTATATTTTTTAAATTTTAAATATAATTGAAAATACAGTATATGTATATTCCTCATGACAGATTATCGGAAGAGTATATGCCGATCCAGATTACCTCCCTCGCACGCAGGAGTTTGGACTGAATGTGAATGAATTCTTGGAGTGCTATATGTCCAAAGATTGCCCCGAGGCTTTCTTTCCCATTGCGGTTCTGTGTTGTGCCTTGGAGGCTGAGAAACGGTGATTCTCATTTACAAATCATAACCTTACCGCAAACAAAATCTAATTTGCTAAAATGTTGGGTTTTCTCCCTGTTTCTTTCTATAGTGCCAGTTTTGCTAAATTAGAGGAGTGGCTGGAGAACCTGCTGATGCACATGGAGATAGGACTTCATCTGATGTCAGAGCTGGATAAAATCCGCCAAGTGTTTTGGGAAAACCACAGCCAGTCAAAACAAATTTATGGGATTCCTTCAAAACAGATGGAGAACTAAGCCTTAGGCAGAAGCTGAGACTTCATGTGATCTGTGGGCGGTTGCATAAAATGCTTAGACTAGTCTTACAAGTTAGTCTGACTGGTTATATATATATTTATATATTAAAGTCTGTTACATTAAAACATAGATTTTCTATTTTCTATTTTGAATAAAAATAAGTCTCATTACCCTTTGCTAACTGCTAGTTGGTCAGACTAGGGGCGAATTCCAAATGGCTTTTTTGCGCCCTTGAAGAGGGCACTTTGGGAAGGGGATGCCATTTGTAGGGACATTCCAAACGAAAGTGAACAAATTAATCCTTTCACGAAGTGCCCTTCCAGAAGTCTATTAGCGAAGGGAACATGCGATGGTCACTTCACGGAAGTGATTTCTGTTTGTGATCATGTGATCTTCAGTTAGGAAATCTTGCGATGCATTTCAAAGCAAAGTTGGGGTTGATTTCGACTTCACATACAAATTAAAATTGTCTTTATTTAATGTAATACAAAATATTTTTCGTCAGTGATAGAAATATGATTTAAGACTGTAGTGTAAGGAAGTTTAAGCAAGTATAGTTTGAAAAAGTCTAATAGTAAATAAGACACAATTGGACAATATTTGAATAAAATAATATGAAGAAATATTTATTTGCGACAACTGATGCATTAAAGCATGTCAACATATTCTGTTACACCAAATACACAAAATAATGATCTTTAAAAAAGCATCATATGACCCCTTTAATGCTGCATGCGCACGGAGCATTGTCAGGGTAACATTTGTTCAGTCATTTCCTTCACCAAGGGAGTTCCAAACGTTTATACAAGACAGTAATGCCCTACAGAAGGGCCTACACCCTTCAAAGAACACACTTTCAAGGGCTCTGCCCTTTGAAGGGAGTAGGGCATAGGGATACACACTTCTGTTTGGAATTTGGCCTAATTCTTAAGACGCAATCTTAACACAGAGGCTAAGGTTATGCAACTGGCTCCAGATCATCAAATTCTCAGACAATTATAGTGACCCCACTTAAAAATGTATGAATGTAGTTAAATACTTTTCTGAGCCATTTTTGCAGTGACTTTTACTTTTTGTCTTAATGTTTAAGAAAATATCAATTCTTTAATTCATCATCAATAAATGTAATTTGATTTCATGTTTTTGTTATGTAATGCAAAGACATTTTGCACTTTTTGTACAAGTGTCCAAATACATTTTGGGGTCACTGTATATTTAACAAGGTTTCAGTTGTACAGTCTGCTGCAATCACTTTGTACTATTTGTACTGATGGTCTCAGACACAAAGGTGCTAATAGATCGTTCTAGAGAATAGTATTATAAATGTAAGCTAAAAAAAAATGCTTTACACAATTTATATTTAGCATAATATTTTTTTAGCGGATCTGTTATGTTTAAATTGCTTGTTGCTTGTCTAGAAGTACGATTGTAGTATTATTATTATTATTATTATTATTATTATTATACATTTATGTATGCCTAATCGTGTTACACGTGTCAGATACTGTGAACTTCAGGAGAAAGCTCCATATGACGAAACGAATAAATGTCATGTTTTCATTTGATTTCATTTGAGCCAGTTTAACGGCTAAGCTCAGTCACCGAAACAAGTAGGAAATAATACTTTTTTCATAGATTTACTATTATTTTACACATTTGCCACTGTCTGTTGGATATTTTACAGTTTATAAACTCTTGTGTTTTTTCAACTGTAATTGTAACGATGAATGAGCTGGTTGTCGAGAGGTCATCGCTTTACTCATTTGTCTAGGCAAAACTAGCATTTCTCAACAGTTGAGGAGCATAATGGATAAGCACAGTGAGTATTTATTAATATCAATAAACTTTCGCTATGTAATAACGGTTAGTTTCGCTGATTTAACCGAGGACCCAGGACCTTTTCAAAGCTGGGTCATTCCTGGGATTCGGTAACATTTCAACTTGGAATATTTTCTTTTTCAACTACATATGATTCATTTTCTAAATACTTCACAGGCACATATCAAACCTCCAATAAATCATATTTTTCCACCTCAGGCATTAAAGACCTTTTATTATTTTCAGACACCTTTTATTCTCAACCCCGTAACGGACAAAATGGGATTAGTTGAAAAGGGATTTTACACAGAACTTGTTATAAAACAAACATCTACCTACTGCTCATGTGTCCCTGATAACAATTTTATGATAACAAATGTAACATTCATCATAATTTTCACATTTTTATAGGACTGAAGTTAAAAATTGACAAATATATGGTCTCTTTATTTTTGTAAAAAATATTTTTAATTTAGATGTTTAACTAGATTTTATTGTTTTAGTCCTTAACATGTCAGACTGTAATCAACAATAAATGCTTTCATTCTTAATTGTCTTCCCTATTTTTTTCCCCAAAAATATTAATGTGACAACAATATTAATATTAATTATTATTAATTCATTATACAATATTAATGGGACGCTTGATTGCACAGACACTATTGGAAGAGAGCTGAACTGGATGATGACATCACTGAATCATCAATGAATCTGACTTTAGCTGGACAAATGACTCTGTTATTGTCTTCTTGCATTATTGACCAACTATTTTCCTGTTTCACGCTGCTTTGACACAACCAGTATTGTATAAAGCACTATACAAATAAAGGTGACTTGACAACGTGTGACAGGGTGGAAGACTGTAACACATCTGACAGAATACACATTGCCTTTCAATTTTCAGTTTTGTTTCTCTCTCATATTCTCCCCCTCTTTCTGGGTCAACATATCTGCATGCCCAGCACTGTCTTTCTGCTGCTAATGTGGGTTCAATTTCTGATGTAGGATGCCTGTCAAAGTTTAAGTGGACATATTACATCAAATATTCTATTTATAACAAAAATCTGAATTGTTATGATTTTGGTACGTATATATTTACTGAAACCATGACTATTACATATTTTTAATTAAAATTATTAATAAATGATGTAAATAAGCCCTGTCACAAGTTTCCAACCCAGAAACAATGAGAAATATACATATTTGTGACGGGGTTGAGCGTGACAGGGTTGTCTTTTGCTCAAAATGGTTACTGCTCCCCGTGTAGTTTAGGAGAGTAGACCATATGGCAGCAATAAAACAAGTAGGCCTACATTCTATATACTTATGGACTAAAATAAATTTCCATGTTAATTTTATTTGATGGGGTTGAGTTGTTAAGCTTGACCGCACCCTCCCTGCCTATAATATGCCTCAAAAATATGAATAAAAAGTATGATACTACTTACCATTTTCCGCACCACTAATAAAGAGACCTGAATGATGTCATTTCTGGTAAATGATGTCACATATGGGTGGAGTCAAAATTATTATGGGTGTCGAATTAGTGTGACGGGGTTGAGTCCAGACTGAGGGACATAACTTTATAAAAACATCTTGCTTTTTTTTTTTTTTTTGGAAAAATATTTTTCAAAAGAAAACCGCACAAATAAATGCTTACATTATTGCCAAATATTATAGACACTGCATGTGCGCATTTTGTTAATAATTTTCTAAGTACAAACTCAGTGAAGTGCCTCAAGGACATGACAAAATGCTTGATGTAAGACAGAAATAAGACATTATTTTATGCTCAAAATTATTTAGATGCAATAATTATTTTTATTTATTATAATGGGCACACCAAAGTATTGTAAAAAGCTTTTAACTCCACTTTTAAAAGTCTGGGGGACTGAAATATTACTGAATCCCAGGAATGACCCAGCTCGGAGCGACGGAATATCTGGATATCTAAATGAGCAAACATTTGGATATGAGGTTGAAACGTAATGACCTCTTAATCCTAAGAGTAGCCTAATTACTATATTTAAATTCAAGATTTTTTATTTGTCAATAACCAACGTATGGTTCCCAGAAGGCCCAGAAATGAAGTAAAGCATGAATATGAATTTTTATATTACCCTGAGTTCCCTGACTGATGTATACACTGTATTGGGTTTTAAGTCAAATTAATATATTAAGCAAACGTGAAAGGAAAATAAGAGGTTATTTTTACTATTATTTTTAAAGGGGTCATATGATGTTGCAAAAAATGACGTAGACATGTGGGGGCGTGTTTAAACAAGGCGTTTTAGGAGGGCGTGGACCAGTCTTAACTTTTATGAAGAATATCTCTTTGGGTTTGAGACTTTAGTCTTTGCAACTTTAGGGATCTTATCTTTTCATGTACAGCTTGTAACACTCCAAAGAGAAAGGAAAACTTGAAATCGCATCATATGACCCCTTTAAACATCCATCACTAGGGTCTTTCACAAACATAAAAACTCTAAAGTCTAACAGCATCTATTATATCCACAATGTCTAAACATCCACTACAGGTTTACACATTGAGGACATTGACTTTCAAGGTAACGCATCTGTCAATTTTTACATTTGCGAACAATTTTTTCTTTATTCTTAGCAGTAAATTGCTGTTGTTATAGAGAAATGTTTAATATGTTTGCTATATACAGTTAGTGTTGTCATGGAAATTACTTTCTAAAATTAATTATTATTGTTAATTTTTTTGTCTATTTCCCATGCCACATCATCTTTTCATGAAAATCTGCCTTAGTTGGGGAGGTAAGTTTTATATTTCATACATAGTTTTCGAAAAGGTTTAGAGAAAAGTTCAAATTTACACAAGCTGCCAATCATCACATTCAGACACATTCTGCCTTTTTTGCTAGTTTTCCATAGCACTGGATGACTCTGGAACGGAGAGTTTCCTCAGGGATCCTGACACTTCTCTTTGTGACTCCACTCAAGCAGAGGACAAAGATGAAAGTATCCGTTCCTCTCAGACATTCGGCTCGTCCTCTTCTCTGTCTGAAGAAAAGACTCATCCCGCTGATGACAAATCACCTCTTAGACCCAAGAGTCCTGCAGGGGGCCGCTTTGACCACCATGACTTTTTAGAGGTATTGTAACATGCTGCACACCTGGACCTTTAGTGGCCAAAGTGTGATGAAGTCTCTTATGTTTATGCATCTATTTTATCACAAATACAGTAAAAACAGTAATATTGTTAAACTTTAAAAACGTGTGATGTGATATACTGTACACAAACCAGATTATGTTTCACTGTCCCTCCCAGAAATATGTTGGCATTGTGACACTGCCAAACCAAGTCCAACAGAAAGCAGTGAAAAGGGGATTTGTGTTCAATCTGATGGTTGTTGGTAAGGAACATATAACATAAATATACACACACAATGCCATTTTTGAAAGAAGACTCTTATGCCCATCAAGGCTGCAGTTATTTGATAAAAAATAAAATAAAACAGTAACATTGTGAAACAACATTACAATTTAAAACAACTGTTTTGTAAAATGTTTTTTTTTTCCTGTGATGGCAAATCTGAATTTTCAGTGTCACATGATTGTATATATATATATATATACAATCATGTGACACTGAAAATATATATATATATATTTTATGTATACATACATACAGTGCTGCTTGAAAGTTTGTGAACCCTTTAGAATTTTCTATATTTCTGCATAAATATAACCCAATACATCATCAGAGTTTCACACAAGTCCTAACGGCTGATCAGTCCTGCACAACGTCTTGTTGGAATTATAGTCCATTCCTCAGTACAAAACCGCTTCAACTACACAGCTTGCTTTTGGAGTGATCTTTGTTGGTCGACCACTTCTGGGGAGGGTACCAGTGGTCTTGAATTTCTTCCATTTGTACACAATCTGTCTAACTGTAGATTTGTGGAGTCCAAACTCTGCCTGATGAGCAACAGCAACTCTTTTTCTGAGGTCCTTAGAGATTTCCTTTGTTCGTGCCATGATTCACTTCTACAAACATGATCAGACTTTGTTACATCCCTGTTCTCTAAATAAAACAGGGCACACACTTACACCTGATAATCATCCCATTTATTGAAAACACCTCTAAACAGATGGACTCTAATTTCACCTTCAAATTAACTGCTAATCCTAGAGATTCACATATATATAATATTAGATAATTTTCCTGAATAAATAAATGACAAAGTCTATATTTTCATCTCATTTGTTCGACTGATTTGTTCTCTTTGTCAACTTTCAGTTATATATATATATATATATATATATATATACAGTATATATATGTGTGTGTGTGTTATTTTATGTTTAGGTGAGTCTGGCTTAGGCAAATCCACTCTTGTCAACAGCCTTTTCCTCACAAACCTCTATATAGACAGATGCATGCCTGATGTTTCAGGTAAACCTAACATTATTGAACAACATTTCTATTTATACTACTTATAAAAAAAATACTGAATTGCAGAGAAGTTTTGTGTGTGAAATGTATCCATTTCTCTCTCGCAGAGAAGATAGCTCGGACAGTATCAATAACAAAGAACACTGTAGACATTGTTGAAGATGGAGTAAATCTAAGACTCACTGTTATTGACACCCCTGGTTTTGGAGATGCCCTTAATAATCATGAAAGGTATTTTAAATGTTAAAGGTGCACTCAGTCATTTTTTGTATATGTTCCACTCATTCATTTAACAGTGGTCTTAATCTTATACTGACAACTAGTGGTGAAGATGCATCATGCAACAGCAAAGAGTTTTATGATTAATTTATTTCCCTGTAAAATTGTCCAATAGAAGGTAGTTTTGTGATATTTTTGTGAAATTCAGCTCATCGTGTCATCCCAACATGGCACATCATGAGGCAACCCACTCCATTTAAAAATCAAACAGTAACACATAGTTTATTACACTAAAAGTACTATTAATGATAATAATAATAAAAAATCTATACAAAAATAAAATGAGGAAGCAATTACTGACAGTGCTGGGTAGATTACTTACAAATTTTACTCACAGATTATGTGAAGAAAACTAGTTAGTAACATAATAGGTTTATTATTTTAGGGAATGTATTCTGACTTTTTAGATTGCTTTTAGATTACTTTTTTTAATCAAACTTATTTTAAACATACCACTAAACATGCCATATTGATAGAAAAAAGAGAAAGAAAATATATTTTTTATTTTTTGATATCAACATCATAAATGCATTAAACATAACATCACACCAGGGTTTCCCAAAATGGGCTTAGTGTAAGAACTGCAGTGGGTTTTTCAGTGATAAAAAGCTAATAATGAAATAATAAAAATGTAAAATAAAAAATCATTTAAACACTAAAAATATAAATATTTTATTGGTTTACCGGCATGTCAATGTGACCATTAACTGACATCAGAGAACTGTAAACATGCGCATGTGCTGTTAAATTATTGAAATATGAACTTCCTCAGTGATATTTCAATTAAATATTTATTTTAATGGGTTTGGCTGACAAAAACATTTGGGAATCCCTGCATTATATGAACAAACATGAATAAACATGAAAACAACAATGAAATGACATGCCCAAAGTTTTTCAGGTTTAAAATATTTTTGTCCAGACTTCCAGAATCAACAGTTACTGAAGGTCACTGGATATGATGACAACATAATGATTCACATCTATACATCACCAGTTTAGTACTAACTTGCATAATTATTTGTTTCATATCTAACTGCTTGAATGGTGGTCCCCCCCCCCCCCAATTTAGAAGCATGGTTTACAAATGTATTTACATAACATATGTGAAAATTAAAAGATAAAAATTAAGAATTAGAGAGAATCTATAAATTATGATTATTTTACTGCCATTTTGTGAATAATGTAATCATGTAATCCATAAAAAAGTAACTGTAATCTGACTATGTGTATTTTAAAATGTAATATAATATAATGTTACAAGTACTTAATTTTTGGAATCTGATTATATAATTTAGATTACATGTGATCAATTACTACCCAGCTCCGATTACTGAGAACTTCTTTAAATATTTAGACATGGTTAAAAAGCTGTTTTAGAATGATCAAATTCTATTTTTCACACTTCTAATCACTTAACTTGGTTGAGCACTTGTTAACAGGAAATATTAAACATGCTAAAAGGTATTTACACATGGTTTTTCTTGCAGCTGGAAGGCCGCAGTTTATTATGTAGACCAGGAGATGGAGAAGTACCGCAGAAATGAGATCGGGCTGAACCGTAAAAACATAACAGACAACAGAGTGCACTGCTGTCTGTACTTCATTTCGCCTCATGGCCATGGGTAAGACCTCTTCTCAGCACAGGTGTTTTTTTGTGTTTATTCTATCCCAGGATTTTAGTAACCATGAAAATAGAGACCACATTTAATTAACAAATGTCCTTTGTGCTGTCTCAGTCTCAAACCAATTGATGTGAACTTTATGAAGGCCCTGGATCAGAAGGTCAACATTGTGCCTGTGCTGGCTAAAGCAGACAGCCTCACTCCAAAAGAGACCCACAATATGAAGTCAAAGGTGAGAAAACTCACATACAGTGGTAGATGTTTCAAAAGAGTATCTATTTTTGAGAACATGCATGGGACTGTCAACAAAAAACACTAAATCTGCCGTCTAAACAAATGTAATGCAGTTGTCTCCACAGATTTTGACTGAAATTGACAAATTCAAAATCAAGATCTTCCAGGTCCCAGATAGTGACCCAGATAATAAAGATCTCTTCAAGCAGCAGACTGAAGAGATAAAGGTCAGGACTACAGGTCACATAGTGATTATTATTTTCTACTAGAAAAGAGTCACAGATTTTGTTTTGCTTTTTAAAAGTTGTAATGACATTATTTCACTTGTGAAGAAAGTACACAAAAAAAGTAAAGTGTACTGTCAAATGTCACAAAAAGCATTTGTAATTTGGTAAACTAATGCCATATTATTGAAACTTGTATGTCTTTTATTTTAATATATTTGTAAATACACATTTCTAATGATGAAAAGTACATTTATTCAATTTAATATATATTAACTTTAAATGTAATTTCAAATTCCACACTACAGTTAAAATAATCAATAGGCCTACTTTACATGTGCTTTTAGTATTTTAGTTTACATTAAAATAATTGTACTTTAAAGCACAATAGAAGATTATTGAAACATAATGATTTAAAATGTTCTTTAAGGTAAAACTTTTAATTTGACATTATTACGAAGTGTACTTACATGTGTTAACAGTCATGAAAGTGTACTCTCTTTAAGTACACTTAAGTGGCCTTTTATTTAATTGGTATTATGTACAAGTACAGTTTTTAAAAAATACTTTTAAGATTTTAAGCACAGTACAAGTGCACATTCAATATAATTAAGTTGTTTTTTGTTTTGTTTTTTACAAGGATTTAGCTTTTTGGCCTTTTGATAATTTTTATAAAACTTCTGTGTCAACTCTATAATGTTTCCATGTCCTTTCATAGAGAAGTATACCCTTTGCTGTTATTGGGAGTAATGCAGTAGCAGAGAGAAACGGCAGGAGAGTTCGAGCCCGTGTCTATCCATGGGGTATTGTAGAAAGTATGTTTACTTGTTACTTCATGAGATGTTACATTTACTGTATACTTAAGGCAACATTTAAGATGCTAAAGTATAAAGAGCCTAGTTATTTTTTAACTTGAATAGATCACTCAAAAATAAAAATTATGTCATCATGTTGTTTCCAATCTGACTTTCTTACGTTGGCCGAGAAAGCTAAAAAAAAAAAAACACATGCAAATAGAAAAAAACACCAGCAAATTAAGAAAACATCTTCATCAGTTTGACAACACATGTGCTGCAAATACTCATAATGCGACCTAATACAGAAACGTGCTGCAAATACTCGCAATACAAGCAAATACAGAAACGCGCTTCAAATACACATCGAAAACAAAATGTGTTGTGGTTGGTTAGCTGTCCCAGTGCATTGTGATTGGCGAACAGCTTAGATGGTGCTTCAATACTGCCACGCCCCATGCTCCGTCTTTCAACAAAAGCTTTTTGGCGAATCCGGCACTGTACTCCCTCATGTTGTGGAAGCTGTCCTCAGTAAAATGCGCAGCACACAATAGCAAATTGGGGTTATAATGCTCAGGAACAGAGTTAAAAAATAAATTGTTGGAATTGAATTTGAATTGTTGGAATTGGAATTGGAATTGGAAACCACTGTTTCCTGACATCATCCGCTTTCGGAAGCCCAAACAAATACGTTTGGGCATGGAGGTGAAAAAAAACAGCATTTCAGGCGGTCGCATACCGGACGAGAAGCGCAGCATCACGTCGCGCCACGTTTTTAAAATTCAAATACATTATTTTCTATGAGTGTAGGCACACCGGCGGCGCCGTTCGGCATCTGTCTGCAGCGCCCAGCTACGTCGTGTTGTAAGAATTGTTCTAGACATGCCGAAAATTTGACGCTACAGCACAGCAGCTCTTCTTGGTTTTCTCTGATGCAGTAACTCTGCAGCAGCACTTCTTCTTTGTCGTCTGGTCTGCTGCACTCACTCAACCAAATGTTCTAACCACAACCTTGCCCCTCCCCACCCCCCAACCGTTCGAATTTATTTTTATTGATCTTCTAATGAGCCGCTTTGTGATATCACAAAGCCCGGAAACAAACGCTGTAGTCCAAACGAGCCGTTCGTTGTAGTTCTTGAAAATGGATTTTTAAAAAACGAAATATCTCCCTTTGGAGTGGACTTTGAGATTTGTAACTTTCTAGATCTTTTTTATGCCCAAACATACACACTACACACTGACTAAAATTAAAAAAGTGAAAAAGCATAATAGGACCCCTTTAAGGGAACCGCAACAAGTGACGAACCTGGCTGGGACGTTTATCATTGTCTACTCTGAAAGGTGAGATTTTTGTTTATTTTTAACACCCTGATCTGACTCCTTAGCTTTTTTTTGGATATTATTAGCCTACATAAGCTGACGAAAAAGGCTACACAATTTACACAACTTACATTTACAACTTCCCTTACGAAAATTAACCATGGTTTAACTATTAAAAAAAAGGTTACTATAGTTAATACACAGTTACTGCACTTTTACTATACTAAAACCATGGTTAATTTTCGTAAGGGATGTTGGGGTCCCCTTGAAACATTTCCCTTACGAATTACGAAAATTAGCCATGGTTTTATTATAGTAAAAGTGTAGTAACCATGTTTTTTTGGCGTACTGACTACCATTTGTTTAACCACAAATATCATGGTTAAACTATGGTTAGCAAAACCATGGTTAATTTGTGGTTACCATGGTTTAACTATAGTAACCATGGTTTTTTGGTTTTATTTGTAGTAAAACCATGGTTAATTTTCATAAGGGTTCCTTTGTGGTCTGTTCTACTTGCAGCACGTTTCTGTATTTGCTTGTGTTGCGAGTATTTGCAGGGCATTTCTGTATTTTGAGTACTTGCAGCACGTGTTGTCAAAATGATGTTTTCTTAATTTGCTTGTGCTTTTTCTATTTGCATGTGTTTTCTTAAATTGCAGCTTAAATTGATCTCTCTTAGCCACCGTGCTTTCTTCTGTCAAACACAAAATGAGAAGTTCTGAAGGATAACATTGCTCTTTCCCATACAGAGAGAGACCAACATTGTGTTTTCATTCACTGAATATAGCACAGAGGTCATAAATGATGGGTATCATATGTAAACATCACTTTTTTCTCTCCAACAGCTGAGAATCCATCTCACAGTGATTTTGTGCATCTGAGGAACATGTTGATCCGCACACACATGCAGGACTTGATACATACAACCCACTATCTGTTGTATGAGAACTATCGTATAAATTGCCTGTGCAGGAACCCATTATTGGTATAAAAAGGCAACTTATTTATCCTTTAGCACTGAGAAAATTTCATGACATTGTTAATAGTAATAATAAAAAGTACATTTTTAAAAAGTTAAAGGGAGGAAGATTTTTATTCAATTGTATCATATTGAATGATTGTTTATTTTAATTAATGTATTTACTCAAGGAGTGATGCTTATTCTAACATAGGGCTGAAAATATAATTACTGGCCCACTACATTTATTTTAAAATACTGTACATTTTTTAACACGGGAATAAAGAGAGCCACCACCCTGTCGAACGTTTGAAGTATTTAATTTGCTTTGAAGTGTCTTAACAAAATGTTTTATATTTAGGTCCATAAATTTATTTGGGGTAAGAAAAATAAAATAAAAATAAAATAAAAGCTATGTAACTGAAATTGTCATGGTCACGGTGTGTGGAGGCAGGCAGGATGACGAGGACGACAAGGATTCCAATAAAGATATTTAATGTAGACAACAAGGCAGATTCAGGAAGATGAGACACTCGGGGTAACATTCACAATAACCGACAAACTGTTAAACATTTGTGATTTGTGATGTCAAACATTGTGACAAACACAATGGACAGGAACTGATATAGGGTGGATAATTAGCGGCAGACAGGTGAGTACAATGAGGGTAATTAACTAATGATAGTACGGGCTAAACTAACAAAAGGGGAAGAAACCACAATAAACAGTCCACAGGGGCGTTACATTACACCCCCCTCCCGGAAGGTGCGTCCTCGCACCGTAGAAACAGAGGGAGGGGCGGAGGGGGACTAGGAGGACAAAGCAGTGGATGTGAGATGGTGACGGGGGAAGGCAAAGGGCTGGCATGCAGACCAGACAGGTGGAGGTTCCGGCGGAGGACGGACTTCCAGGAGGAGGACGGCTAACAGAGTCCAGGGAGGTGACAATGGAGGGAGGAGCCAGGGACGGGGCGTGACATATCGCCCCCCTCCCGGAAGGCGCATCCTCGCGCCTCAGGAACAACACAGGGAGGGTGGGACCTTGGGAGAAGGCTCGGGAGGAGGACGACGAACAGAGTCCATGGCGGATCAGTCTGAGGGGGGAGCCAGGGAGGAAACAGGAGGGACTTGGAGCATGCGGTGCCAGGTGGGACCCAGGCCACAGCCATAATAGCGGCCCACGGTGGAGCCGACAGAGGGAGGAGCCATGGAGGAGGAATGTCCCCCGACTCCAGGGGGCCGACCAATGGCGGCGGAGCAGGTGGTAGGAGCCCGAGGCAGAGACGGAGAGCCAACCACGTCGACGATGGAGACTGGCAGACCCACGGGGCTCGCACCGTACTGATGGTGGGCTGAGGGCGAGCAGAAGGGCTGCCAGACGACAGCGGTGGAGGAGGCTGGAGCGGGTGGGAGGGCAGGCATTTTCGAGGAGCGGCCACTGGAGGGCGCTTTCTAGGAGCAGGCACTGGAGTGCGCTTTCCTGGGTGGAACTGGGGATCAGGAGCCCTTTCCTGGGCTGAACGAAAAATCAGGAGCCCTTCCCGGGCTGAACGGGGGATCAGGAGCCCTTCCCGGGCTGAACGGGGGATTCCGAGGTCTCTCCTCCTCGTTTTGACAGACTTCCCTCCATATTCTGGCCCTTATGTCCCGCTATACTTTACTTTTGGGTCGGTTATTCTGTCACGGTTATGGTGTGTGGAGGCAGGCAGGATGACGAGGACGACAAGGATTCCAATAAAGATATTTAATGTAGACACAACAAAGCAGATTCAGGAAGATGAGACACACACTCGGGGTAACACTCACAATAACCGACAAACTGGAACACAATGGACAGGAACTGATATAGGATGGATAATTAGTGGCAGACAGGTGAGCACAATGAGGGTAATTAACTAATGATAGTACGGGCTAAACCAACAAAATGGGAAGAAACCACAATAAACAGTCCACAGGGGCGTTACAGAAATATAATCAGCCTCTTTTTACTGCTTTTAACTTAAAATTAGGGTACTCATATTTTTACTAATGAAAAACATAACTATCAATATTTTACTGTGAAATGCACATGTATTGTCTTGCAGGGCCATGCACATACATTTTGGTGGGCAGGTGAAAAAGGGCACCCCTTTCATAACTACTTATTAAAAAAAACATAATTTAATTACTATACGATATACCATAAAAATATTGGCAGCTGACAATCAAAGGAAATCAGCTGCATAAATAATACGATTTTGATTATAGAAATATGAAATGCTAAAAAAAAAAAAATGGTTCTATCATATATGAAATGAAAACCACTAGGAGGTGGTGACATGTTTTAATAAATGAATCATTCATTCATTCAATTTGTTCAATTTTGGACTGACTGGTCCTTGGGTGATAATTTTTTTCTACATTAAACTGTAGCTCGAAGCAACATTGGGTTCCTGTCGTGGCTGTCACGGAACTTAATCTCATTTTAATTACACTATTTTCTCTTTTTTCCCCCTAATTTCTTTATGTCTGCAATCTGAAACAAAAGCAGAAATCAGGTTTATTGTATAAATACATTCAGGTTCATTGTTGGTGCAACACTACAGCATTGGCAGCACTTTTAATCTGTGAATGTTGCCTGGTGCATGATAACCCATGCCACATCCTCTTCAGTAGTCACTTGCCGCGGGGCAAACCAATTTAACTCCTCACAAGGCACGGGCTGCTGTAGGATGTAATGTGCTGTAGTGGCCAGGATCCCTGTCAGTCCTGAAGCTGGAAAATTTGGGAACCTTGGCCTGTGGTCTTGATTTGCAAGAATTAACAGAGCGACCTCAAGTGGAAGTGGTTTGGAATAACCATCCAGTCCCATAAACAAGTCCTACAATCTGTTGACAATGGCAGTAGTTTATTGAAAAATAATTTGTAGTCTATGATAAATGTTGATACGAGATGTTTGAAAATGAAACAGTGACTGAGAAGAGAAACTGAAAGTTTTGTGTTCCAGATGGAGGCAAATTTTATTGCCACCCGATCAACAAATCAAAAAATAGATTTGTGTAAGATTTACAATTCACAGTTCAATGCAATTCATAACATTTCAATCATAAGCACTGAAAAAACGTACATTTTCATGAATATAAATTCTAAGCATGTAGAGCATGTCTAAACAGGTCTGACAGGTCAAGTGCTCTAAATAGTTAATATATGATACACTAAAGAGTGCTTGCAAAGAAGAGAGTGAGACAAGTATAATAGGACAAAATGATTAGTTAGATAAATAGATAAATATTGCAATACAAATTGATACCTGAAGGCCATTTTTTAAATGAGTCGCTGAATGAAGTTCTAAAGCCTCCTTTACGCCATTGAATGCCGATTTCATAACTGCAGGAATTGATGTATGTTAAAAGATAAATAAACATACATAATACATACAATGTCAATCAGTGACAGCACTTAATTCATGTAAAACATAAAAAAAAACACTTTTCTAATTTATATATTAATTGAGATACTACACTGAATAGTTTTGCCTTTAAAAATCCATGTCACACTACAGAGCTATACTTAAGTGAACCGTAGTGGTCATAAAAATATATATACTTTTTTTTTTCAGTGCAAAATATACAACTTCACCTCATAAATACAAATTTCAATTAAATCTTTTATGTTAGTTACCAACTACACTTAAAGTGCAAATTAAAGTCATTTTAAAGCAGAAACCATTGAACTGCTGTGTGTTGGGTTATGTAGCAATCTGACCAATAATTGTTGTCTCATGATCCTGCAGCTGGCTCAACTGAGGTGGCACAGTGGCCTCTGTCTGACAGACTGCAGCGTTGGGAACATCAACACTACAGTAACCTCACGTACGTTCGTGGACTATAGCTCTGCATTCAACTCTGTCATCCCCTGCAACTGACCACAAAACTCCACCATCTAGGCTTGATCCCACTGCTCTGCAACTGGATGCAAGATTTCCTGACAGAGCCCCCACAGGTAGTGAGACTGGGCCCCTGCACATCCTCCACCATAACTCTGGGCACAGGTACACCACAGGGGTGTGTGCTCAGTCCCATTCTGTACTCTCTCTTAACCCACGACTGTGTGCCTCCATCTGACACCAACACCATAGTAAAGTTTGCAATGACATGACTTTAGTGGGGCTGATCATGGACGAATCAGCCTACAGAGCGGAGATATGCTACACAACCTAGAGGACTGGTGTTTGAGGAACAACCTGTCTATGAATACTGGGAAGACCAAGGAGCTCATAGTTGACTTCAGGAGATCCCAGAATCAGAATTATGCTCAGGTCTTCATCGGTGGAGAGAGGGTGGAGAGGCTTCCCAACATCCGTTTTCTAGGGGTTCACATCACAGAGGACCTTACCTGGACCACTAACACCACTGTTAGGCACAGCAGCGGTTGTATATCCTGAGAACAATGAAAAAAGCCAGACTGACACTTTTACCGCTGCTCTACGGAGAGCATCATGTCATACTGCATCTCAACGTGGTATCTCAACTGCACTGCAGCAGACAGGAGGGCACTTCAGCGTGTTGTCTCCAGCGCACAAAGGATCATCGGGACTCAACTCCCAGCACTGGAGGACATATACTGAATACAGTGTCTCAGGAAGGCAACTAACGTCATCTGCTGCCATCTGGCAGGCGTCATAAAGCCATTTATGCTCGCACAACCAGATTTAAGAACAGTTTTTTCCCCAGAGCTGTGGCCGCTCTCAAACAAACCTGAACTCACAATGTCCACACTATCTGCCAACGTATGCTGTTTACATACAGTCCAGTACACATAACAGTGAACACTGCTGAACATTCATGAACATACATGCAATAATGTTGTTGTTAGAAGGCACCGCCTCCTGCAATTACCACTCTATCATAGTACATTGCTGCTGCAGTACCATTTATATTGCTTACTATGTATAATTGTTTTACAATTTACAAATATTACAAGTACTGCTTATGCATCTCACTTGATTACACTATACTGTTGCTACACTGCTGTTACTGTTCAACTAGTTCAACTGTCAACTGTAGTATTTAGAATGTTTATATACTGTTTATGTTTCTTTTATCTATTTATTCAAGTTAGTTTCCTGTTCAGCATGGTTTATTTCTAGTCTGTTACTGTGATTTCTGTCTCCTAGTGTCCTCTTGTAGTTTAATAAATAGGATTTTGGGTTTATCTTGTGTCGTTCCTTATCAACACGTGACAGTATTTCACAGTTTTATGGTGTTTTTGTCTACTGAATGTATTTTTTCAGAAAGAGATTTCATCAACTGAGGAATCGGTATTGTTCAACAACAGTACAATCCAATGAATGCCCTGCACTTCTGTTCCTCAGCCTCGATTTCATGCCTGTCAAACATTAAATACGGTGCTATCCTGACTAAGATCTTTTAGAATTTAAATGCAGTTGTCTGGCACATGCAGAAGTGATGCCACTGGCCAAATTTAAATAAAAATAAATAAATAAAATAAAATAAAAAATATCTAGCAAAAAAGGCACTTATCGAGTGAGCTGCTTGAGCTATCTGTGCAAGGGTCGCTGTGATATTGCCAAGTAAGACAACATCCTGGATCAACATTACTGTCCAAAAATATAGACCTAACCCAATCCCTACCACTAAACCTAACCCTACCCATAATTTGTTCCTAAAATCAGAGAGAAGCGATAGGTGAATAACAAGGGTGTAGAAGCATCTAACCCTGATTGTAAGCCTAAAACTGACATTTCTTGAAAACTTGTCTCTCAATTCTGATTGGTTGATTGGAGTGTTGTTCCAGGATCAACAAGGATGTTGATCCAGGAACATTTTCTTGGTGAAATCACGTTCACCTCGGTGGTCCTCTGTGCAAGTGCCTGTTTTCTTGTTAAATATTATATTTTACATTAAATGTATACATATAATTCACAGCACAATGCATACTTTTTACTAAAACATCTTATTTTTCACATTGAATGTGCTTGTTTTATTTTATGATATGTTAACTTACAGCTGATCCAGTTTACTGAAGAGTTTTTACATTTTTTTATGAATTACGTACATTTTACAGTGTAGCCTTAATCAGAACCTGATTATTTGAAATGTGAAAAATATCCTCCATTTTCTAGAAAGGATATTCCCTTTTAGCTGATGTACATTTACGCTGTATCCATTTAGGCTAGCTACTATAATGAAAGAAACCATGTAGTATTTTCATGGTTATGGCAATTAGTTCACAGTTAAAGGCATTTATTATTTTACTTAAGTCTTTCATTTGTATTCATATTTTAAACGCAACATAATTAAACACCGACAAACGAACACCATGACGTTAACCAACGCATCTTTACGCTGGCGTCGGCACCTATTCGACCAATCAAAGACTTGTTTATAAGCGCGACGCAACTAAAACGCTTCCAGGACACTGCAAGTGAACGCGACGCACAGCTCTCACTGATTGCACTGAGCAGTTGTAAGATTAGACAGTTAGCCGCGTTGATTGTGCCTGCTTTTATCCGTATGTACCGAACATTTAGAGGGTCAGGAAAGTTGCGTTAATAGTGCGGAGATTAACTCCACAGATAAACTCCGCATAGAGGAAGAGATATTTAGAAAAACACCCAAAGCATTGACAAGTGGATGTAAACTCTGTCTGGAAACATGGAGCACCTGTCGTCGACCACCAACCGGTTCGTGAATGCAATGTACAGGCAGCGAGGTAAGTTTTTTTTACGATACATTTTCTAAATTATGGATTTGCAAATGTAGGTTAATGCAGCTGACCAATTCTATATTAATTTTGAAACTTGAATACTCTCTCTCTCTCTCTCTCTTTCACACTTTCATTGGCACCAGATCCTGAGGTATGGATGTATAAAAGTTAATCTCCTCATTTAAGATAGAAATGTAGTGAGAGTTGTAACAAAACAGTCAAACTGTGCCAGTAGTCACGACCCCCACTTCTCCAGCATCTTACTGGAGATCAGAGTATTAGTGTGAGGTATTGATGTGTCTGGACTAATGAGCAGTGACAGGCTGAATGCAGGTCACGTTGTTTGCATTAGAGTTTGAGCGACTTCCTGTGTTGAATCTGTACTGTGTGGGTAGACCTGGTATAGTTGTAATGCGTTTTGTTTCAGCATCTGTAATTAGCTGAATTTTTTAGCTAGAGTGCTCAAACTTTTATACAAAGTACCCACATTTGTTTACTACAAAAGGCACCAATTCAAAACTCTGCAAGAATATCACAGCCCCTATAAGTTGATGTCAAATACATGGAGTGCCTTTGTTACAATCTACCCCACTGCATAGGTTGTAACACATGCTGGGGTAACTATTTGACAAAAGAAGCAAAAACAGCAGCCACACCATGACCATGCAATATAAAAACAGGTTTATTTAAACAATCTAAATGAACAATACAAAACCATGTCTCACTTTCTAGACAACATTAAAGTTCTCAGTTGTATGTAAGGGGATGCTAAGATGTGTTACAATTTACCCCACCCCTGTCATCCAGTGTTTTAGCTAGCTGTATTAGCATAATGGTTTGAAATTAGCAGTTTAAAAATGCATCACATTTTGCCTGAGAATCCACAATTTAGTCTAATGTAAGTTATATGATTTTATCTGCAACAGTTTAAGTACTAAACAAAATATAGCTTTGGTAAAAAAATGTACATTCTTACCTCAAAATCTTTTTTTTTCTTTATAAATCTGCATGTACCTATTTATAGCCTTGAAAACCATTCATATGATCTGGGAGGAAGTGGGTAAATAATGAAATTATCATAGCTTGTCTAGCTACATTATCTAAATTATCATAGCTTATCTAGTTTATCCCTGATTGGTGGAATTGGTGTTGTTACAACTCTCCCCATGTTACAACTATACACCCGGTTTCCCCTAAGGAACGTTTTTCTTGTGTCTTTCAGACCTGTTGAGTGTGTTCTGTTCTTTTCTTCTTTAGCAATGTGATGGTGTGATTTTGTTCTGATTAAGCATGTAATTCGGTCAGAAAAATGGTTTGTTAAATGAGTAGTTCGCTCATAAATGAAAATTGGAGTTCGACAGCCCCAGTCCCCATTCACTTTAATAGTATGGAAATAAGTAGTCGGTACATTCTGACTACATCGCTTTTGGTGTTTAATGAATAGGTCTGGAAAACATGAAGGTGAATGAGAGAATTGACAATAAGCCCCAGTCCCCATTCACTTTAATAGTATGGAAATAAGTAGTCGGTACATTCTGACTACATCGCTTTTGGTGTTTCATGAATAGGTCTGGAAAACATGAAGGTGAATAACTGAGAGAATTGACAATAAATTAATGTGGATGATTAAACACCACTTAGGATTTTTTGCCTACTCTTGTAATAATTCCAATACATTTCCATATAGCTAATGAAAGTAAATGGGGTCTGTCGAGCTCGAAACGAATAGAAAGATTAGCAATGAATATTGACATAAATTTCAGTCTTTTTCTCACACGTTTTTGTCATTCACTGTAAACCTGAATAAGCTGGCAAAACTAAAAAAAGGTAATAAGTTAAATAAAAAATGTAAATCAAGAAATTCAGTTTAAGAAGTTCAAGTTTAAGTAAGCAGAACTAGCAGATTTTTTTTAGTTTGTACTCGCATGTTAATGCTCTTAACTTGAAATATTTAAGTAAGCTATCTCATATGTTTAACTTAAAATAATTAACTTAAAATGTAATCTAAAATAGTTTTAGTAGTGGAAACTTAACTAACTAGCTAACTCAGTAAAAGCTAACTTGCTGTTCTCAAACCAAGATCATGCTCCACTCATCACCATGATGGTAACCCCCAAAAAACATTCTGGGAAATAGAAATCGAAATCCCAGCCCAGTTTCAGTTAAATTTAAATTTCTAAATTAAAAGAAAGTAGTTCATTAAACTCAAAACAATGAAACAATTCAGATTGCTTAAAATGCGTCGGTTTCACGAACTTAAAAGAAAGTTCTAAATATTCATAAAAGTTAATTTGATTGAACTAATTCGTTTAATTTAAGTTTGCCCTACTCAAACCAATTAATTATTTTGAGCGTTAAGGTTTATAGTGTTTGTCTATTTGACATTAATATGGCTATAGATCTTTAATTAGAGGGAAGAAAGAAAAAGCCAATCACAATTACACAAATACAAAAAAAAAAAAGAAGAAAAAAAAAGAAAAAATCACAATACGGTAGAAAAGATCTGTAGCTACTTCTTTTACATCGCAACCTTAACTGTTCAAGATGATTATTTTATATAGTTTATATATCGCGTTATTAAGTTTATAAAACCTGAAACTATAAAGTAATTTGTGTCCAATATCTGACAGTTGTCTAGTTTAGCCATAGAAGACTGTGAGGATGCTGAATTGGCCTATACCATGAGAGACCTGCCCCCTAGAGCTGGTCACAGCTTCCCTGGATGCGAGATGCCCATGATGGACAGGGAGCCAGATGGCAGCACCCGTCCTCATACTCCAGGGACACCCACTTTCACACGGCCAATGAACAGAAGTCTCCTGGGCTCCGATCCGGAATTACCCCGCCGTGGGCAGCTCAGCTCCATGAGCTCTCTGGATTCTCCCCTGAGCCCCACTCGCCCGAAAAGTCCTTGGGGCAGATTTGACCCCTATGACTCTGCTGAGGTAATGTCAGTGCTGTGTATGATGCATAAAGTTGACTCAGCCCTTTTTGATTGCTTGCTCTGGACCTGATTTTGAAAATACTTATTTTGAAATCACCTCACCATCTGAGACTTTTAGGATCAAGATAAGGAGTATGTTGGATTTGCAACGCTGCCTAACCAAGTGCACAGGAAATCTGTGAAAAAGGGGTTCGCCTTTACTCTTATGGTGGCAGGTGAGATCATCAGATGCTGTATGTCATAGACAGCACAAAGTAAAAATTATATTTGATGTTCAATAAAACTTTCTTTTGATCCGTTCAGGGGAATCGGGTTTAGGGAAATCTACACTAGTCAACAGTCTCTTCCTCACAGACCTTTACAAAGACAGGAAGATGCTGAATGCTGAAGGTAAGAGTCAGGGTTATTATCATTAACTAATCCAAAAACAATAAAAAAAAAAATTACTTCGAATAAGCATTTACTGAAATAATCTTTTAATCTTTAAAAATAAATTTATTTCAACTAGTTTTCAGTGCAACATAATTAAAGTCGAAGTACTGAAATAACAAACTAAAAAGTGAAGAAATATTAAAAAAATCAAAAAGTACTATAAATTACTAAAACTTTAACTAATATTAAAATGAAACAGAAAATATCAAATTAAATTCTAATTTAAAATATCACCAAATACTAAAATAGTATTTCAATTATACTAAAATAACACTGGTAAGAGCAATATTCTTCTGGAAAACAACCTTTGTATGAATATACTTCTAAGCATTATGTAGTGTTGTTTAGATAGATTTGATAGATTTATCAAAAAACACACATTTTTTGATAAATCTAATAATATATTCAAGAATGTTAAAAATGCAATTCATAAATACAGTGGCATAAATACACCATCAAAAGTACTTTTAATTTCGGAATTAAAATTCTTTGTGATAAAATATTTAAAAAATTTGAAAAACTTCCTTTGACTAAATCAAAGTCATGTGGTGCAACCACTATGGAGGAACAAAAAAGGTCTGTAGATCTCTTAAAATATCAAATAATTTGACTTAATGACAAGTAAAGCTAGTTCAGGTTGTAAAATGTCATGTGGTATATCCCTCCCCCCACAAAAAAAACTGTAATAATATTTTGTCATTAATAATTCATGATATTTGTTAAAACAATTGGTTTACCTTGAAAAAAACATTAAAAAAAAACATTTTAAAGGATGACTTCAGGGTGAGTAATTTATGGGCTAATTTAAATTTTTGGGTGAACTAACCCTTTAAGATGTGAACATGTATATCATTATTACTTGATGGTTACACCACATGACATTTTCAAAGTCATTAAGTTTTCTTGAAAATGGTATACATTTTCAAAACCACATGAAAACAACATGAATTGAAATATTAGCCTACATATCTAAAAACTTGGCACATAAGATGAAGATAAAGTTTTCTTTCTCTTTATTGTTCTTCATTGACCCATTTCAGAGCGGATCTCACAGACAGTGGAAATCACAAAACACACTGTGGCTATAGAGGAGAAAGGAGTCAAACTAAAACTCACCATTGTGGATACGCCGGGATTCGGTGATGCTGTCAACAACACAGAAAGGTGGAACTGGAATGTGAATTATTAGAAAATGATACAGAAGTTATTATTAGAAGTAATTTCTCTCAGAATAAATGTTTTCTATGTCATATTGTCTCTCAAATACTAACAATAATATTTGTTTTTGTGACTGTTTATACAAAGTAACTATATCAAATACTTTTGCTCATTTCAGTTTTGTAACCTCAATTTTATGTTAATTGTAATAGCTGGAGGGCAGTTGTGGACTACATTGACCAGCAGTTTGAGCAATACTTCCGTGACGAAAGTGGCCTCAACCGTAAAAACATTCAGGACAACCGTGTGCACTGCTGCCTCTACTTCATCTCACCTTTTGGCCACGGGTAACACTCCCTGACATTTACAAATAGTGATCAATATTTCACCCAGGATTAGGTTTCCTGAAAGCATTGTTAGCCAACTATGGACGCAAGTTCGGTCATTAATCAATGATTCAGTGTTTCCTGAAACCGTAGTTCAAAGAACAATCGCAAACAGCGTCACAAAGTTGTATGGTTAGAGCTACAGCTCTTAACCTGTGGTTAGAAGCATAGTTTGTAGTTAATACAACTCCGTTCAGGTCCGTTTCAGTTTATTTTTCAGTTATCAGCATCATCTGAAAAAGAAGTGTTTAGTTAGTCCCAGAATCTATTCTCATGTTCTATTTTGAAATTATGAATTTGTGTTGCTTTCTTCCCAAATATTGGCATCAGCATTGCTTGTTGTAAACCCCATATCGATCAAAGACTATTTGAGATTAAATCAGTTTAATAATAAAAAAAATGTAAATCTGGAGTTTTTACTCAATCTTAATTACAGTGGCATTTTGTTCTGGAAATGTACCTCAGGAATTATGGGAGTGACTCTTTTTTCCTCTCTTTTTTTCAGTCTCAGACCGATGGATGTGGAGTTCATGAAGATGCTACATGAGAAGGTCAACATAGTGCCTGTGCTGGCCAAAGCAGATAGTCTCACTCCATTGGAAGTCAGAAAAATTAAAATGAAGGTGTGTATGACGTGTATAAAAAGTATATATATGTATGTGTGTGTATATGTGTGTGTATGTGTGTGTATATTTATATATATATATATATATAGTGTGTGTATATATATATATATATATATATATATATATATATATATCTATCAGAGGGGAACTGTCAGGGCCCTCTAGGCTCTCAGAGAGGGCCTAAACTATTGTAAAAACAATATTTGCAATTTTGAAATATTTCTTTTTGAATGACAAATTTTAAATATGATTTTTAATAAAGTCATCATTTCTATTAATATCACAGTCACCATGGGTTTGTTTTCTCTTTAGATTCGTGAGGAGATTGAGAGATTCGACATCAACATCTACCAGTTCCCTGAATGTGATTCAGATGATGAGGAGTTCAAACTTCAGCATCAGGAACTGAAGGTGACCTGCCCAGCTCCGTATTTACATCAGAATTACCATTAAAGTGACTAAACTGAAATGTGGATTTCCTTCTTTATTACAGGACAGTGTTCCTTTTACAGTAATTGGCAGTAATGTCCAAGTTGAAAGCCAAGGCAGGCGTTTCAGAGGCCGTCAGTACCCCTGGGGTGTGGTGGAAGGTATTTATACCATCATAGTGGTGTTACGTACATAATCTTTTATTTGTACACAGACAATGAAATAAGTTTAACTGAAAAAACAGTAATTTATGCAGTAACAATCTGTACTGTATGTTCTGATCTGAATACATGCAGTCCACTCATGTTAAGCGATATGTACTATATAGCAAATCTCAACTGCTTGAATATTATATATTATTAGCCAGTGATATATTAGAAGTTGGATATATAGTATGTCCTACTTCACCTGCATACATACAGTATGCACGTGTAAAGCACTATACAGTATATTATATAGCAAATCTCGGCTCCATGATTGTCATTGCAAAATGTGAACTGGATTTTTTTTACTTTGTCTGCATACATGCATTACAGTCATGTTTTTTTATTTGCAACAAAAATGTAACTTAATTATCGTTGGATACATAGAGAGTTGGAAATAAAGTTCCATATTTAGCTACATCCCATTTTATCAGCATACATACTGTACAGTAGTGATGATGGGAGAAACAAAGCTTTGAATCAAATTAACCAATTGCTTCGCAAAATGATTCACTATTTCGAAGTGTTTGAAATGCCACACGCTGGTGATGCCTGCTGGTCAAAACTGTGTAAATGCAACAAAAACTCCAAACATGGCCAAACATGCATAAAAACAGCAAACAGCAAATTAACTAACCATCCATTAAATTACCATGAAATATTAAGTGTCTGTATGTTCTTTTATCAATTTTCAGGGCTTGTTTTTGTTTGTTCTATGGATGGCTCATCTATACGGGCCTATAAGAGACTATTAACTACTATAACTCCTTTAAATTATACAAATGCCTCATTAAAATTTCTACAAATTCATAAAACTGAAATGAAATCAGGTAAAAATATAGACACTCATTCAATGGTTCGCTACTGAGAGGCGATCTCAGTGATCTCACATGATTCATGGGTTCACAGAGCTCACCCCCAGTGGTGAACCATTGAAATGTCTAAACATTTTTGTTCAATTTTTTTGTTTTGAAACAGCCTCGTTTACTGAAATCACATGACTTTGGCAGTATGATATGCACTCCAAACCAAGTGTGTCGCACAAGTCCTGAAAAGTGAAGTCCAAAACGTTTCGATCGCCCCAGGTGGG
Organism: Sinocyclocheilus anshuiensis; assembly: GCF_001515605.1. Lineage (NCBI taxonomy): Eukaryota > Metazoa > Chordata > Actinopteri > Cypriniformes > Cyprinidae > Sinocyclocheilus > Sinocyclocheilus anshuiensis. Next base: position 176,957 of record NW_015544226.1, on the reverse strand, counting down.
TGGACCCAATATAGGTCATAAACCCCACCCTCTCCATGTAATCTAATGGAACGTGAGAGAGACAAACTAAACAATTAAAATACACTTCTGTCATGACAACTCTCGGAGGGATTGGCATGGTAATGTACATGACAATGTTAATGTATTTGGTCTTGGCAGAATAGATCTGCTACGCTGCTGCTGCTGCGGCAGAGCAAGTACAGAGACTTGCTACTGCCAATACATCCACAACATGCTGCTGTGAGCATGTAAGAAATATTGCTGCTGCAGATATAACGTACATGAAATAACCCCCATATAGCATACATGAATCACCTCGTAACAGATCTATACAGGTGGAGCTGGGGAAGGTGGAGGGTTTCTGAATCAAGCTGCACTGCTACGGCAAGCACTAGTCATATATTTGAATGTTGAGCAGCGAGCTCATTGGCTACCTATACAGGAGCGAACCAATCAGCTGTGCCATGTGATAATGATGTCATTAGGTCAGATTGAGTTGGATCTATTGGACTGCACCATCTAGAATTTCATGCCAGAACTCTGTATTTCAAAATTTTTTTTCCAAAAATATTTTTTTGTCATTTTAAGTAGCTTTTATCACACTGATAAGCTCAAGTTAGTTTTTTTAAATAAGTTTGGTTTTAGTTAGTTATTTGATGCTATAAAAACGGGAGTGTGACGTCATGATTGATAGCTTCTCTAAGCGAACTGAAGCGCCAACTGACTTTTTTTCGGGATCTTCAGGAGGAGAACGGAGCTATAATTTTAATTTCTACATTTATTGCCATCAGCAGACATCAAAATTGGAGAAGTCCAGCTACTTAAAAAAAGGTCCAGGGGCATGTGCTTGCGACCGACTCTATGGGAGTGTGGGCGGGACCTACTTCACTTCACTACTTCCGAGTTCACTACTGCATAGACTCTGGTCCCAAATCAGTAAATCAGCACTGGGACACTGGCGGCTTCACTTTTCTTCAATGGAAGAGAGTGAATGTGCGTCGTACATATTTTTTAGTCTATGCTCCAAACCAATGATTCAAAACAAAAGATTCATAAAGGTTTCGAAGCTTCATGAAGCGGTATTTCGAAAGTGCCCATCACTACTGTACAGTACATTCATGTAAAGTGATATATATATAGTATAGTAAATCTCAGCTGCTTGATTTTGTTTTTATCGCAAAATGTAACTATTATCGCCTAGCCCTCTATACAATTGCATATAAAAATGTCCAACTTTATTAGCATACATTCAGTATACACTCACGTAGGGTGATATGCTATATACAATATAGCATATCTCAACTGCTTGATTGCTTAAATTGTTGCTATTATGAAATTTCTGATTTTCTGTAAATTTGCTTTGAAACAATGTGTATTGTGTAAAGCACTATACAAAATACATTTAAGTTGACTCGACTCTTGCAGTGGAGAACCCTGTTCACTCCGACTTCCTGAAGCTGAGGAACATGTTGGTGCGCACGCACATGCAAGACCTGAAGGATGTGACACGGGAAACGCATTACGAGAATTACCGCGCTCAGTGCATCCAGAATATGACCCGCATGGTGGTCAAGGAGAGGAAACGCAGGTCAGAGGATAAACTGACATCATCAGATGATCACATCAGACTATATTCTGCAGTGCAAATTAATGGTGTGCTTATTCTTGATCATCATGCCATCACTGACCTTCCTGTGTGGTTTATGTTACTGTTTCATTGGTTGTATTCATCCAGTCTGTGTAACCGGCTAAGAGACAGCGCCTCAGACCTTCCTGTGCCTCTGATGCCTGTGGACAGTGAGACGGAGCGCCTTATTTGGGAGAAAGATGAAGAGGTAATACAGTTTTCTTTTCTTTTTTTTTATCTAGCTAATTTTAATTAGACCATATAATGTCTCCATTCTCTTCAGAATGGATTCAGTGCACGTTTGGAATGGATACTAACTTACCATCCACAATATACTAACTAGTATTTTTTTTTTTATATATATATATATATAAGTGAAAGTATAGGTATTTACCACATTGTTGTCAAATGACCTGGGCTTCAGAATAGCATATTAAAATACTACTCTTACTATATCTGTAGTAGAAAGTAGAAAGAATGTACGGTGCCCCACACGACATGACACACACAAAAAGAACAAATTGTAAATTCATTTTATTTATTCATTCTCTTGTTTAATCGTTGGCAATGTTGTAGTGACACATTCCCTTGTTTTAATTTAACTGAAACAAGGGGGAAAATTGTACAATGTGGGAACGAAAATGTAGTTTTCCCCCTGCATGTCATTTGCGTCACTCTGTAAGAGTGGAATGCTAGTATGCCATTTCAAATTCAGTCCTCATCACGTTAAGTGGCATCCAGTTATGAATTTAGAAAATAATTTTACAGTAATTGGCAGTAATAATTTTAGCATTATTACATTTTATTTTGCATTTTTGGTTAATTTTTGTATTAAAATGCATTTTTGATGGTGTGATCCAGTTAAATAAAAATGATTAATTTGTATTTTAAACTTGAGTTTTGTTGAGTCTTCAGTCTGATTTGCATACTGTGTACAGTATGTATGCTGCAACAATAGTAGGATTAGTAAGCATATTTCAATACAGCCAATGTTTAAGTCTCTCCTAATATTGTAATTGTGTATTAAAAAAAAAAAATTGTTACTCTTTCCTTCTGCAGTTGCGCCGAATGCAGGAAGTTCTGGAAAGGATTCAGGAGCAGATGCATCACGGACATTAAGACAGACTAATCAATTAATTTAAACGTGTTTACGATAGAAATATGGCTTGAAATGTCAAAGGTTTATGCTGCAGGAAATTGCAGTGAATATAATATTAACAGTAAAATGTATGCATCTTGTGAATGTAGGTGTTTGAAGGAATGTGTCCTAGCTGAAAAGGTATGGAATACATCTACATAAATACTGTAATATTTTAGATTTAATGTAAATATGACTGTTGTGATACACAAGAAATAAGAACAATACAACTTGACTAGTAAATGTCATAAGATTTATTATGAATCGTCAATATGTTTTTTTTTTTGTTTTTTTTTGTAGTAATCTAGCATATTTTAATAAGTTTTATTACTATTTCAGTTAAACATGGTGGACAATTCGATCTTAATGCAGCCCAAAATGTACAGGCGATATATAACTTAAACTTTCTCCATAGGGAAAATGCAGTTTTTCATATATTTATATATAATATCAATGTAGAATGAGGTCTAATGGTCCCGCCCACATCATACAGTATAATACATGGTCCCAAAAAATGAAATAAGGGGAGGGATTAACATTTAAACAAACAAACAAAAACTGCAATCTACATGCAAAACCAGGCATCAGTATAATCCTAAAATACACATATGTGAATGCGTGCATATACCTCACATATATACATACATCCATACACATATATTAAAATAATGAAAAACAAAACACACTAATAAATTCCACAACGGTTTGGCTATTTTTTTGTTTGTTTTTTTTAACTGAGTGTGAAGCACAGCATATATTATTCCATCTTCACATCCCTAAAAAAGGAAGTCAAACAGAAAATCCAAACCTCGATTTTGTGTGGGTGCCTCACATATATACATACATCCATACACATATATTAAAATAATGAAAAACAAAACACACTAATAAATTCCACAACGGTTTGGCTATTTTTTTGTTTGTTTGTTTTTTTTTTTTAACTGAGTGTGAAGCACAGCATGTATTATTCCATCTTCACATCCCTAAAAAAGGAAGTCAAACAGAAAATCCAAACCTCGATTTTGTGTGGGTGGGGGGGTTGCAGCAGGAAGAGGACGTTAAAAGCAGGAATCACAGTGTTCCATTTGAAAGTGACAGTATAAAGCAACAACGTGGTGTACCTAACCATCGACAGCAAACCATTAAGCTTACATAGGGAAACGGTCAGATGGCTAACTTTGTGCAGGTTCAATCAAGCGAGTGTACTGAGAATGACGGGCCGACTTTAAAAGAAGCACTGCTATTGGCAAAGGGGCTTTTTGTCCTGATGTCAACAAAACAGCCTGTTTTAACCTCCTAAAATACTTATAAACAAGTGCCTACCTCACGACAATTTACACAATCACACATAATGAAAAATGGTTGAGCGGCAATGAACGTAAAATGGACACAGCAGCACCGATCTACACTGGAAGGGCGTGCAACGAAAAAGATAGATTAACGTTAACGTATTTTCGAAGACTTCATTCGACGTTCTTCATCGTGTTGCTACAAGCACGAGAACATTGGTAACTGCTGTTTTGAAGAAACGGAAATGCCCGACACCGCAGCGCCCTGTCACACGCCGTACGTAACGTTTTTAATAATTTGAAACGTTAATCAAGTATTACGACGTATTGTTAGGTTAAATAGCTGCGCACTTGCTGTAAGTTATGAATGCTTTAATGTACTTTCAAATTCATGTCGTTCTCAGATGTTGAATTGTACATTAGTCGAGTTTCCTTACAACCCATTCACCTCGACACTTTTAAGACTGAGTTTCTTGATTGCCAACAGATGCCGGTGACTGCAGGTCAAGTCATGGCACTCTAATTCGCTTGCGCTTCATATGCAGCAAAAATTGCGTAGGCAGCAGGTGGCGCCACTGGGCTTGAATTGGGGCTTAGGCACTTAACATTTCCTAGCAAGTACAGAGACACTGAGTAGCCCGATCTGTCTGAAGTCTGAATGTACCTGTTTTTTTAGTCAAAAGCCCCGTTTGACGAGTTTTAAATGCCCCTAAAATAGTCACACAGTAAACGTTTTTTTTCCTGCATGCTTTCAGTACTGAGCTTTAAGCACTCATTTTTGATTAGTGGAGATTTTTTTGGTGAATGAATGTAAAGCGTGAGATAATTTGCATACAGAAAAAAGGATACGAGGGAAAGAGAAGAAAGAATTGATTTGTTTTAGCACTCCACTCTCACATTACTAAAGACTGACCAATGTCTTCGAATCTAGTTAAGCAAGTGCATTACATGAATTTCTTTCCAGCGCTAGACACGCAAAAGACACGCAAGCCCCTTCTACAAGCAAAAGAGGATACGCTCCGATCCTGATGAGGTCCCGGCGTGTAGGAGCGACAGTAGTGAATTTCTGAACGAGATCTAGTCGTCCTTTTAGAAATTAGCTCATCTTTAGTCTCTCTTGCTCTCACTTTGTGAGACCTCCTTTCATGGAAGTCCTCTCTTTTCTCTCATACCAGCTTTAGCGTGCTGACGGGAAAAGGAGGAACAGTTACCATAGTCACCGGATTGAGCACCGTTTGGCCCACCAGCCCGGTGTGATGGTGAGCGACCACGGCCGTTGGCTTTCCCACCATGGTGGCCTGCTGGCCTGTAACTGGCGTGCCGTTAACTTGGGCGTGAGAGTGTGGGTGGTGCGCCAATGTGTGTGTGATGTGCCCCATCATCGCCGGCTGCGAGACTGCTACTGACTGCGGGTAAATGGCCGCGGGGAGGTGGGCCACAGGATGCACGGTGATGTGTCCAATAGGCTGGCCGCCACTAGAGGGCGCAATGTGCGCCAGATGTTTAGGCCCAGCTGGGATGACGTGGTTGACAGCTTGGATGACGGACGCATGGGATACGGAGGCGTGGGTGATGACTGTTGGCTGAGGAGGGGAAACGAGGTGGGAAGGGGGCGCAGGGGCGATGGCTTGAGGGGTGACCACTGTGGGCTGGAGTTGATTGGGTGGTGTGGTGGGTTTGTGTTGTATGGAGATATGTGTAGGGAGAATGGAGGGTGGAGGCATGGCAGCGCGGGGCTCTGATGGTGCCGGTGCAGACGGTTTGGCCACAGAAGACGAGGGTGGGGAGGAGAGGATGTCATCATCTACGTCTTGGTCGAAGTTGTCTTCACCCTCTGGAAAGAGTGGAAATGATTCATGGTAATTAGATTTTATGTTGTTTCTTACCCCTCATACACATTACAATTAATCATATCAGGGAGAAAAAATTGATGTTTGATGTAATATGAAATCATACTGTAAGTTTTAGAAGGAAAAATTGCCTATTTAATTGTTTAAGAAACCTCAACATGGGGGACCTCAAGGGGGAAAAAATAATTTTAAAAAATCATAATAAAATCAGGTCTGGTGCAAAAAAATCTTAAAGTGAAAGTGACGTGATGTGTACACACACACAGCAGTGAACACACACACACCGTGAACACACACCCGGAGCAGTGGGCAGCCGTTTATGCTGCGGCGCCCGGGGAGCAGTTGGGGGTTCACACCTTGCTCAAGGGCACCTCAGTCGTGGTATTGAAGGTGGAAGAGAGCACTGTACATTCACTCCCCCTACCTACAATTCCTGCCGGACCGTAGACTCGAACTCACAACCTTTGGGTTACGAGTCCGACTCTCTAACCATTAGGCCACAACTTCCCCTCTTAACTAACAATTTGTAAAAAAATGAAGTCATTAAAATAAACTTCTATTTTTTTTTATAAAATGTAAAAAATGATTGTGAACTATTATTAGAATTTAACATAATGGGTTTTCCTTTTTAATATATTTTGAAATGCTATTTATTTCTGTCATGGAAAAGCTACATATTCAGCAGCAGCAAGTCTTCAGTTGTCACATGATCCTTCAGAAATCATTCTAATATGCTGATTTGCTGCTTAAGAAACATTTCTTCTTATGAATAGATGAACAGTTGTGCTGCTTAATATTTTTGTCAGGATTTTTAAGTAAACAAGTATTCATTTCTTACCAAAAACAC
>NW_015544226.1:165617-170168 GCF_001515605.1 Sinocyclocheilus anshuiensis | reverse complement strand
TATATATATATATATACACCGCTTATCTGATTTTATATTCACAAATATGTGCTGTACCTGATGCTGTTGATGTGGAGGCCTGATCATCTTCCGGTTGGACAGTTTGTCGGAGTATCCTGTCGATCTCCATGATGTCTATACACTGGCTCAACTCGTTCTTCAGCTCGGAGAGTCTTTGCTGGGTGGCGATCTTCTCCCGTGCCAAGCGCTCCATCTCATGCTCGTACTCCTTTTCTTTCCGCTTCAAAGTCTGCACGGAATATGATACATTACTCTTTGTATCATCTGCACTTCAATGCGCACATGAATCACCACAATTAACTGATGTCTAAGCTTGAGAATACACATTTGCTGTAAAGTCTCTACTTCATGTTTATGTATAACAACAAATAACTACTTGCAGATAAAAGAACAAGAGGTCATAAACATATTCCAAAACCTGTACAGGAGACTCAACTCACAATTAATTAACATAGTGGATGTTGCTAAGCTAAATGCTGCTACACTCAAGTATTCTCCTCAATTTTCCAAAAAAAAAACCCAAAAACATTAATCTACACACATCACATGACACATCAGCCAAATAAAAGCTCTTTGATTTTAAATGGAATTTAAATTTTGAGATCACATGGCAAGTCAAATACCATTTTTTCCCTCAGTATTCCAACTACTTCCAATTATGTTCACTTGTGGATTTATTAAATCTTGACTCCTAGCCAACCATTTATACTTGAGTCTTACATTTTAGAGGAGTTTGAGTTAAGATGAATATAAATGACCATGGGTTTGTGTAAAATACATATCCATATAATACATTTATGCGTATTTATATAAATATGCATTTATTAATTTAATGTCATATTTCAAAGTAAGCGCGATGTTTAACATATTTGGTTATATTTAATCTCTTATTTAACCGTAATTATGATGTATGACTCAATAGTAATGCCAGAGCCTTGATTCCTTTTCACCGGCTTTATTTAAACTTCAAGTGCTGGAGTGATGTGATGTGGTGGGTACATTTCCTTCCACTTCCTGTGAAGTGATGAATCAATGTTCCCTTATTCCTTCATCCGTTTGCAGTGCTCTTCGAACTGAACATGTTCACTCCCTTCAGATTGGAATCTCACTAAAGATGTGAAGTCCACTTTGCAGCGAACTTGCGGTCTAATGGAACACACCTTTAAGCCCCGTTCACACCGCCAGCGACAGAGCGACAAATCCCATTCATTTGTTACGAGTCCGACTCTCTAACCATTAGGCCACAACTTCCCCTCTTAACTAACAATTTGTAAAAAAATGAAGTCATTAAAATAAACTTCTATTTTTTTTTATAAAATGTAAAAAATGATTGTGAACTATTATTAGAATTTAACATAATGGGTTTTCCTTTTTAATATATTTTGAAATGCTATTTATTTCTGTCATGGAAAAGCTACATATTCAGCAGCAGCAAGTCTTCAGTAGGCAACCAGTAGTGGGAACGCCCACTAGCGACCTCAATTGCCAGCCACAAGCGACAAGCAGCGAAAAAGTCGCTGGTGGTGTGAACGGGGCTTAAAGCCCCGTTCACACTACAAGCGACACGCAACAGCAAAGTGACACAATCCCATTCATTTCAATGTAGAGCTGGCGATTTCCGGCGACAGCGGGCGTTGGCGACCGGATGGGGCGTGTCCAGCGACGCGACAAAGTTCAGAATCCTTCAACTTTATGCAAATGAAGAGCAACAGCCAATAGGAAAGAAGACGGTAGAGCTCATGTGATCGTTCTCCTCTCAGCGCCGTAGATAAACATATGCAATGGAAGAAAGTAGGCTGTTTCTCATTCATTTTTGTTTGTATGTACGGATTTAATTTAGATTTAGATTATAATTAGTCTTTTGCCTCCAAAATGTTTGTACTTAGCGGCAAGAAACCTGATTCGCTGTCAAGGCAACCAGTATTGAGAACGCCCACTAGCAACCTCATCGCCAGCCCCTAGCGACATGCAGCGACAAAAGTCACTCCCATTGGTTGTCGCTCGCGAAATTCGCTGCTTATTTGCATAAAGTTGAAGAATTCTGAACTTTTGTCGCTTGACTCGCATCGCTTGACACGCCCACATTCCGTCGCTCATGTTGCCGGAAGTCGCCAGCTCTCCATTGAAAATGAATGGGATTATGTCGCTCTGTCGCTGTGTGTCGCTGGCGGTGTGAACGGGGCTTTAGGAGTCAAAATAACTCGAACGCGAACATACAGAAATAACTGACTGCACCTTTTTAAAAAGAGCAACAGTTTGAAGTCATAAGGGGTGGGATGAAAAGAAGGGATGTGGCAGTCACACAGGCAAATGGTTTGACCCACTTTTTGTGTCAAGGCCCGTTCACACCAAGAACGATAACTATAAAGATAACGATATTAGCGTCCACACCAGTGAACGATATCGTCTGTTTATTCTAAGCGCACGCACGTCTACCGCTTTAAATTCTCGAGCTCGTTATAGCAGGATGGATTCTGATTGGCTGTCAATATTTTTATCGTTCATCAGCTGGAAAAAAATCGTTCTGAAAGTGATTCCAACGATATCGTTTCTCTGCTATTTAATATTGAGAACGATTTTTAGAACTATATCTTTATCGTTATCTTTATAGTTATCGTCCTTGGTGTGATCAAACTAGACTAATAGGAACAAACTGTTTAGACATTTAAACCCTTGAAGAGGAGCAGGTATGTCCGTCCACATTCAAGAAATGCGAGTAAGAGAGAGGCTGGCCGTGTGAGAGCGGAACTGCTTTGTGACAGAATGTTTAACATATGTGCTCATCCAATTTTACGAAACAAACTGTCCACAAAACAAAGTGATTGGCTGTCAGTGTTTTATCGTTCATCAGCTGGAAAAAAAATCGTTTTGAAAGTGATCACAACGATATCGTTTCTCTGTATCGTTATCGTTATAGTTGTGGTGTGAACTATGCTATTTAATATTGAGAACGATTTTTAGAACTATATCTTTATCGTTATCTTTATAGTTATCGTCCTTGGTGTGATCAAACTAGACTAATAGGAACAAACTGTTTAGACATTTAAACCCTTGAAGAGGAGCAGGTATGTCCGTCCACATTCAAGAAATGCGAGTAAGAGAGAGGCTGGCCGTGTGAGAGCGGAACTGCTTTGTGACAGAATGTTTAACATATGTGCTCATCCAATTTTACGAAACAAACTGTCCACAAAACAAAGCAGTTCACACACCCAAGCCCATCTGTCAGAGCCTCGAGCATGTGACGGCTCTGACACACTGTCATCAGTCAGTTTCCTCCTCAGTCCCTCCCTCACCTATGCTCTGCCAAAGAAACTGTGTGACAACACGGGCATTTTGGCTCCTAATTAGCAGGAGTCCTGCAGAGTCACAGAGGATTGCAGTATACAGTAGAACAAAACACGTTTCTGAGTGCTGAAGAAGCAGTGAGCGTGCACGAAGATAGAGTTATGCGCAGAGGTGGAGGGTGTTTTTTGTGCATGTATGGGATTATATAACCCACTGATACAGTATTAAGGGAATATGAAAGTGACTGGTGCAGTAGGTTGAGAGCGCAGGCAGAGAGAGAGAGTTTGTCCTAGTGAAGCCTGATCCAGGATTAGTCAGATTGGACTGTCTGACCCTAAACCCCCTTCACACAGCAGGTCAACAAACACACACACTCACACACACTCACTCACTCACTCACTCACACACACACACACACACACACACACACACACACACACACACACACAAGCCAACACCTCCTGTTTTCTACATGGATGGTACATAACCAGCCCTATTAAAATGTATAATATTGAAACATCATACATTTTTAAAAACTGTTTACTCTTCAGAAATGAACCTTCAATTGATTATATTAGGCTGCAATAGAAAGTTATTTTAACATTGAAATAAAATTACACAAACACTTGCTATGCACTAAATATAGGGATGCACAGATATTAAAATCCTGGCTGATATGCTGACAAGTCATATATACAAATATATGCACACACACAACACAAAAGTTTGGGTTTGTGTGATTTTTTTAAGGTTTTTGGAAATAATTCCCTTATGTTGTTCACCAAGGCTGCATTTGTTTGTTCAAACAAAAAAAACTTTTTTGTAACTTTTTTATTTTATATATTACAGTTTTGTAACCTTTTTCGTTTTATATATTAAAATAGATTTAAAAAGATTTGTTTAAACATTTTTTCCAGATTTTTTATGAATCGAAAAGTTGAAAAGAACAGCATTTACTACATTTATTTTAAATAGAAAACATTTGCAACATTATAAATGGCTTTACTGTCACTGTTTATCAATTTAAGGCAACATTGCTGAATAAAACTATTCATTTCATTAAATATTTCTTTAAATATCCGGTATCTACTGATACCGATTAATAAAAATGAAAAATATCTAATGTTGGCCAGGAACTGATATACTGCAAAACAGTTTAATGGTTTACAAACAAAAAAAATTATATATATATATATATATATATATATATATATATTAGAATGCCTTGAAAACGGCATTTTGGAC
>NW_015544226.1:157765-165423 GCF_001515605.1 Sinocyclocheilus anshuiensis | reverse complement strand
TTTAAACCTTGTAAACCTTTCACATGAACATGGAGGTGTTTTTGTGAACAAACAATTGAACTTAAAGAGATGCTACTTTAGAAGCAAAATGCACTCGAAATAAGTCAAGCACAAAGATGACAAATTAGAATGACAACAAGACTACCCGACACTGTGTCATCATAGTCCTTGGAAATGTGACACTTCAGCTAGTGATAAAGCAGTCATTATAATACTGAAACATCAACCCCAGCCATCAGCTCAAATCCTGATAAAACCTGTGCTGACTGACCGCAGGACAGTTTTGAACCCACTCCATCTTTTGTGTGTAACCGACTAGACATCCCTACAGACTAGATATCAGGTCCCACTGGATATCACCACGGCAACAGCTGGAACCCGCCATGGTCTCCTTGGCAACAGAGCAGGGAAGGAGCAACGTGGTGATGAGGAGAAGGTGTAACAGAGAGGCAAGGGCTGATGCGATTGGCTCACATCGACCTCTAGTGTTTTCCAGTCCGATGGTTCTCGCACTCCCTCCCCCGTATCATGTCTTCATGCCCCTCTACCTTTGTGATTAAAAACACTCCTCACCTGCTCCCAGCATCCCTGCTCTTTCATGTTCATCTTTATCAAATGTAGTTTGAAAAAGAGAGCGATCAAGTAGCACTGCATTCGAACATCCAAACAATGAAATAATGCTGCAAAAATATTTGTTACGGATTAATATAATCAGCTATTGAAAATTCAATATTTCATTTTTTTTATCGCCCAGTTTACTGCCTCTCAGTTGCAAAGTCTTTTGACTATCTTGTCAATAGATAATGCACATCTTTTGTTTTTAAAATATTTTACATGAATAAGAGTGATTGAATTTGAGTAAATAAATGATTAATTGGTCAGTTTGAGCTTACTGAGCATTAGTTCCTCATATAAACTCTACAATCTACTGACAGCCTTCCCTTGTGCAAAAGAAGTGCACTCAATTGTATTGAATGTGTACTTGTAATGTACTTCAAATAAACATACTATAATATAATATCTTAATGACATAAATGGCCACATAAGTGTACTTAAAGAGAGTTTCAAGACTTTGTTTTTTAACATTTAATTACACTTTTTTAAAAAGTGCACTTTGTAGTCATGTCAAATTAATAATTTTACTTTAAAAGTACATTTGATATAATTGTTTTAATAATCTTTTGTTGTGCTTTAAAGCAGTACACTTATTTTGAGATGTCGACTAACATACTAAAGCACATAAAAACTTGATTTATAATTTAACTGTAGTGTGTTGAATTATAAAATAATATTAAATTATAAACTTATTATGAAATTTAAAGTTAATATACATTTTAATGTACTAAACTTCACCATCATTACAAATATGTAATTACAACTATATGTAGATATGACATTCAAGTTTCAGCAGAAATGACATTAAAGTATAGGCTATTGTAGTTTACCATAAATGCTGACAGTAAACGTTAACCATATTTCAAAGACAATAGAATGATGAAATTTTAGTTAAGTGACTGCATTCAGTATAAATGTAAACTAAGTGTCCGAAAACATTTCAGCATTCTTATAAAGTATATTATTTCCATAAGTACTCTTTTTAAAAATATGCAAAATGTTACATTTTATTTAAAAAGTTGTCGATGAATAATAAATGTTCTTTTCTCACTGTTTTTGGGTGAATTTTCAGTAAATACTGAGAAGATAAGTGTTTATTTGATTGTATGTCTCAGTCATTATTTAGTTTGATTATATGTATAGAAGCATTATATCATATCAGCAACCAAAAGAAAAAGTAATGCATTGGTTGACCACTAGAGTAAATAATGTGTAATAAAATATCAACATTAGCACTGGCTCCTAAAAAACATATCAGACAACCATAAACTAACACTGATGATGCTGGTACATCACTGCAGCTGTGAACTGATCATGTAACTCATAATATCTTATTTGAAAATTCACCACTGCTGCCCCTGTTGTATTACTCCACAACCAGTGAGCTTAAAAGAATGCCATGCCTGTTTAGCATCTAGAACCTAACCGTAAAGAAACTCAATCTACAGACAGAGGGACCCCCTGCCGCTCACTGACCACCAGCTCTGTTTGCTGTGGTCTACTTGGTTACGATTCACAGGACTACGGCCCAGAAAAGAAAAAACAACAGCCATGCAAGGCTACCGACTCGAACAATGTAGCGTAACCTACTTTTACACAAGCATGCCAAACCGCACGCATCATGTACTGCAACAGCGTTTCAAAATGCATTGTTTGATTTTAAACAGCTTCAGTCGGCATGTGTGTGTGTGTGTCTGGCGTGCGCACGCTGAGCGAGAGAGGGAGGGGAGTTGACGTCACCGGGCTCACGCTCGCCATGTGCTCATGCCTCACGTGGACACGGGAGCAGGCTGAAAGAAAGCAGGAGAGGGAGGGGGAGAGAGCTCGAGAACAGCGCATGCAGAAGAGAGTAGCGTGCGAGCAGGCGGCCCACATTCCCTCGCTTGTGTTTATCGTGTCTTTATAACCATCGCCGGGTTCAGTTTTATAGCTTTTGGTGTCATAACTCAAAGTTATATCTTTCATAAACAGGTCACCTTTCTACCCACACTATTATACTAATCGTTGCGGCTACCGTCTGCAAATTAAATGATCGACCGTGACCTTGGCGCTTTTATGTCAGCTGTATCTACATCAGTGTTATTAGAGCTTTAACAGCTTAAACATGTGATTGACCACCATATTATCCTAAATTAATTTGAGTTAATTTAATTTTCTAAATTAATTAATGCAAAATGTTATTTAAAATAGTAATTAAAATGAATCAAGGTTTGCATACGCTCAAATTGACATTTTTAACATTAGCTGTTGAACATCAGGCAAAGGAAAACCAGATGGATAGAGAAACAGCCAAGTGGAAAAAATAAAGTACACCTCTTATTGGTAAGAAAAGAACAGGGGAAGAGGGTAAGGAAAAGATATAATGAGCGCACACAGAGAAGAATTCGACCCAGGATGTTTTGGCAGATACATATCACAATTCTGCCAGTAAAGTATGTGTGGAGAAGTGTATGTGGGTGGGAGGGTGAGAACGAGAATAGAGAAGGAGAAAACGGACTATAAAACCCCATCTTGTGACCTATTCCCAACACATTTTCCGTTGTTATTCTACTGTTGTTATTCATTATTACCATACAATATCCTTTAGGAATAAATTATGTTATAATTATTTTTTATGAATTCATGTTGGCATCTAACTAATATAGTTCAGAGGAAAACATTCCCAATCAAAACGCCATCCTCACATTCAAACATTAACTTTTACAAGCAGACGTAACAGTCCACACCAGTTATACTACAAATGGGATAAGGATGGATGTGTTTCTAGGTGAATCTCATAAAAACATGTCTGGGCCATCAAACATTTAACTTCAGAAATCAAAAAAGAAAAAACAATTTGAACATTCTTAAATGTCCCAAAAATAGGCTTATTTTATATGCAAAATATATTGATCATATTATTACAATATTATATATTTTAGAAGCTTCTATTGGATGCACGTCATCAAACACTCATTTCATAGCACTTATATCCAATCCCATTACCTGGATGTAGCGGAGAGCACTCCTCAGGACACTCAGATTGGAAGTTTTCTTTTCATCCACATTAGGAACGTTCTTCTTGAGGGTCTCAAAACATTCTTTCAGATGTGCTCGTCTGTGACAGAAAGAAAAGCACTGATCGTTCCGTTTCTTATGTTTTGTGCAAAGCAAGTGAGAGTTTCAACAGATGCTTAGGCAAAGCATTTTGGTGGTGGAAGTAACAGCAATGAAGACGTCAAAAGGCAATTGCTTTGTAATATCATATTTGTTACTGTGGTTACTAGTAGGGCAAAGGCCTTCCAGCCAGAAAAAAAACAAATAGTGCACTAATTGCAAAGTGACAACAGTTAATGTGTCTGTGATCAGTCCAGCAACCATACAACTTACATTAAGGCTACTCAATTAATTGTCATTTCTTCAGTGTTGTCACATGAAAAGATATAATAAAATATTTACAAAAATGTGAGGGGTGTACTCACTTCTGTGAGATACTGTATATGCTCAGCTTCTGTTTGTCAAAATAAATAAACACAAAAATGTAAACAGAAGTTAACCCACCTGTTCTTTTCCAGCTTGTTGTGAACTTCTCGAGTTCCAGCCCTGCGGGAAAAATATTGAAAATGTTTCTAGATCATATGTAAACTTTCACAAATCAACCCATTACATTTTATATCATGGTCTCTTGCAAATAAGTATGTTGCAAATAAGTAGTTCACTGCAAAAAAAAATACGGTCACTGCTCAATCTCATGTTATTTCAAAAAAAATTTTCTTGTAGGCAACACAAAAGGAAAAATTTTACACAAACAATGACACCAAACACTAAGCAGGGGTTGTTCAATCTCTGAAAAAACTAAAGATATAAAATTACGCAATAAACACTGCATTAAAAAACTCTAGGTTTGCTGTGCTAGGGCTGCACAATTCATTCAAAAATTCTAATAACCAAAAATATTAAACAAATTAATAATATAAAAATAGAGTTTACATTTATGTCTTTATTTCTTCCTTTTCAAATGTTAATCCATAAAGCTTTTATTTTGGCGGAAAACCACAGAGAGCCCTTAAAGCATCTCTTTTGTTGACAACAGCCAGTTTATAAGCACTTCTCATTACAGTTTTGGAAAAATGGTTGGTGCATGGTGCGTTCTCAAAAGCACGTTATAAGCGAAGCAAACTTTGTGAACCGAGCCTCTCTGAGACACTAAAAACACTGGATCATGAGCTGCTTGCAAGTAAAAGAACACAGCGCCACACTTCATTCTGAAACATGCAGCACATATATGTATTTCATTAAATCGCACTAAGCCATATTGTGATTTCAGTTTTGTTTCGGTGATTCATACAGTTCATTCTCAATGACAGCTTTCAAAACTCAATCGGACTTTAAACTTTAAACTAAACGAGCCCCGATCGGTGACAAGAAGATATACATGTCTCAACGTGTCTTGATTATTCATATTTTAAAATATGTAAATGATATTTAATACTGCAACAGTTCTCAGCAAATATTCTCACATGATAGGAAGGAGTCAAAGAAAATACTTTTATGGTGCTTTTTTGCTTTTTTAACATCCTTGCGTTGTATGGAAAAGAGCAGCATGAACGTTCTCGAAATATCTCCTTTTGTGTTCCACATAAAACAAAGTCATGTGTGTTTAGAACAGTGTTTCCCAACCTTTTTTTTTTTAGCCACGGCACAGTTTGATAAGTAAAGAATCCCACTGCACACCACTAAGCACTGAAATACAGTAAAATTGCACAAACATGCATTGCTTCAAATGGCATATTAAAACTGGATAATTTATTAAAAGTAGTACTCACATTTAAGGTGAAACTTGAGCTTATGTCAGGAAGGTCACAGGTAGCTTTATGTTTTTCGTGATGATAAAACAACAAATTTACATATCATCACTGTCGGGCGGAAACCTGGTATGTCCAAAACCACTACCACTTTCAGGAAATGTAAAAAAAATTTTTTTTAAATATATATATATATTTTAATAATTAAACACTGCATCGTATTGTGGCTTTATATATGATCAGACACGTGCATGTTCCATTATAATATTAACATTTTATGAAAATCAAGCTCAAATGGAGTTACGAGGTTTTTGACCAGCGAATGGTGTTGATCTGTGATTTGTCCATCATTAGAATGGCCGCATCATCAACTTACAGGTTATAAAGTTTATTGTAGCTATATGTTTTAATGATAACTTGTAAACCTTTAAAGACAGAACTTTAAGCTCCGAAGTTTTTAATTAATGGTATATGGTTTTGCTGAAGCCATCAGCCTGCATTATTTTATCTTATTTTTTTAAATAATCATTCAGTTTTACAGCAGATTACAGCAGAAAACTGCTTTATCCATGATTCTGCAAAAAAATCTCCATCAAAGAATTGTGATAAGCAAATCGCTCTAAAAGAAAAATCACTCTCATGAAGCACTGTGAATTATGTGAAGAGTCTCCTCCTATGCCCTCAAACTGTAATATTTGTATACGTGTGTGTGTGTGTGTGTGTGTGTGTATATTCCAGTAAACATAAAATATTGTTTGTATATACACAATTGACATCATTAAATCTATAGTTTTTTTTAAATATATATATATATTTTAATAATTAAACACTGCATCGTATTGTGGCTTTATATATGATCAGACACGTGCATGTTCCATTATAATATTAACATTTTATGAAAATCAAGCTCAAATGGAGTTACGAGGTTTTTGACCAGCGAATGGTGTTGATCTGTGATTTGTCCATCATTAGAATGGCCGCATCATCAACTTACAGGTTATAAAGTTTATTGTAGCTATATGGGCGCTCAGTTTTTTGTTGTTGAATACATTTGGCCAAAATCTCATGATATTAAAAGATGAAGCACTATGCACAGGATATATAGGCTAAAACAGTTACATTAGCTACACCTAGATGGCAAATGCTAAGACTCATCTCCACTCTTCAAACACACAAAAAGCATTAGCCTTCATAGACAGTGTTTTTTGAGTAAAGAAAATCCTGTACTTATTCAAACATCAGTTCTTTATTTAACCTTGCATCAGCGTATGAGCACTTCATTCTGACTGGAGGCGGGATGGACCTATGAGGTTTGGGTGACAGCTTGATGATCCAATGGCGTTACGAGGTTTAGTCACAAGCTCTTCTGAATGCTTTTCATTGGTTAATTATTTGCAAAACAGATGTAAAGATGACCAATAGCACTGATTTAAAATAACACAATAGAGATAGAAAGTTCTGATTATTTTACACAGCACACCTGACAACCTGTCACTAGTGTGCCGTGGCACAGTGGTTGGGAAACACTGGTTTAGAACGACACGAGAATGAGTATATGAGAAATCACTCATTTAGTTTGCAACCTACAAACACACACAGCATGACCTGAGGGGCAGCGTTCTTTCTCATCATGGGTCACCGTACAGGCCAGCAGCCTACGTTTTAAAAATTGCAATCTCATAACAAAATAGCCAACCCAGTTTCAAGTGTGTGTCCTACAGTTTAATCTCCTCCACTTTCTTGTATATAGCCAAAAAACACGGCTCACCCTCCAGGTCTCCTTTTGCCATCTAGGTTACGCAGCTCTTCCACAACAACTCCGTTAGGCCTGGGCGGTTGGCCTGCCTGACCCTGGGCTGGTGCAAGCTGAGGTTGGGGTAGTGCTGGCTGGGGCAGGAGGGCGTGTTGCTGTGGTGGATGCTGGGCTGTGATGATGGGGGCTGGATACGGTTGCAGTAGCGCCTGCGTCTGTTGTAGCTGTGGCTGCGGCTGCTGCTTGGGACTGTTATTCGATGGAGGCATGCTGGTAGCTTCTGCTTTTATGTGTGCGATCAAGTGACGATGTTGCTGCTGCTGCTGTGGAGGGGAATGGGCGTCCTTGCCATTAGGGCTGAGGAGGGGGGCTGCTGGTGGGGACAGGGCTGTGGCCAAGGGTGTGACCACTGGCATTGAGGAGGCTGTGTGAAGGGTCGAAGCAGTCTGAATGGGAGGGGCCGCAGGGTTGGCTGGGACCACCGTGATAGGAATGACAGCTATGGG
>NW_015544226.1:138256-157746 GCF_001515605.1 Sinocyclocheilus anshuiensis | reverse complement strand
GGTGTGGCTCGAGCAGCATGTCGTCGACCCAGGTCACATGGTTAATTTGGACAGACTGGATAACAGGGGTGGAGAGCTTCTGCTCAGCCTCACGGGACAGCAGGGCCTTCTCTCGCCGCTCCTCCTCCTCTGTAGAAAATAAAAAGATCTAAATTATTGTTATGAAATGAAGGCTAAAACTTGGATATACTATTTGAGAATAATACACTGTATCTCGAATTATGTAAACTTTGGGATGTTGTATAAAAATGCTGTATGGAAACACCAAAATGTGAATACATATTCCAAAATGTGCAAGAAAAAAAGGATACATTTGACTGCAGTGGACACGTATTTAATTCTGCATAAACTACTGGAAACACATTTACAGAATAAATTCCCAGATGATCACTAAAAAAATGGTATGTGAAAAAAATGTATTCACTCATGACTGGATGCTTTTACCCCTTAGAACTGTCTGAAGATTGTGCAAACAAAAATTCTCTGACATTCTAAACCACAATTCATTTATTACATTTAATAAAAAGCCTACAGCTTCTGTTTCCATTTATATTTTGCAGTTTCCTAACACATGGGATGGAAACGCTGCTTGATCCGCAAATAGTTTTGCGGTATTCTCATTTGTTGCATAAATTAAATTTGCAGCTTGAATGGAAACAGTTATTATCTTTTTTTTTTACTCTCACTTGAGATTCTAATTACAAAGAGACCGAATCACTGCTTGATCCGCACATAGTTTTTGTGGTATTCTGATTTCTTGCATAAATTTAATTTGCAGCTTTAATGGAAACACTGTTATTTATTTTCTTGACTCTCACTGGAGATTCTGACTTCTTGCCTAAATTCACAGCTTGAATGGAAACAGTTAAGGCTTTATATACTTAAAGCAAAATCAAAGAACAAACTGGTGTGACGTCATTTTGAACAAAATCAAGCAAAAACTAAATTAGTTTAGAGTTGTCAGAAGTTCGAAATAGCTTGCCAAAGCAAACTTGATTAACTTTATTCACCAGGCTTATTAGTAATTATTAGCCAATTTCAGCTTTTTCCAATTACCAAAAAGCCTTTGTGTCAGTTCAAAAATATACGACACCCATGCTAATATATCAAAAGCTATTTCAAATTTTTAGTGATTTGAGTAAATATATTTTATGAAATACTTCTACACAAAATTGCTGAAATGAAAGAAAATCACTGTTATTTATTTTCTTGACTCTCACTGGAGATTCTGACTTCTTGCCTAAATTCACAGCTTGAATGGAAACAGTTAAGGCTTTATATACTTAAAGCAAAATCAAAGAACAAACTGGTGTGACGTCATTTTGAACAAAATCAAGCAAAAACTAAATTAGTTTAGAGTTGTCAGAAGTTCGAAATAGCTTGCCAAAGCAAACTTTATTAACTTTATTCACCAGGCTTATTAGTAATTATTAGCCAATTTCAGCTTTTTCCAATTACCAAAAAGCCTTTGTCAGTTCAAAAATATACGACACCCATGCTAATATATCAAAAGCTATTTCAAATTTTGAGTGAGTTGAGTAAATATATTGTATGAAATACTTCTACACAAAATTGCTGAAATGAAAGAAAATCTAATCTGATGTGATCAAATGTATCGTGTCACAAACCCTGGTGTGGGCCATTGAAAAAAAAAACAATTACTTTTGTCCTTAAGAATGTAACAGACTGCTTTTCTGCAATACTGTCATAATAAAAACAAAATGTTTTTCTCCGGGTCTCGTCTTGCAGTCATTAATTTTCCTCAGACTGAAATATATTTTATGAAATTCACATTCATGTTTCTCTGATGTGGTTGCCTGATTCATTAATAGCCTGCACAAATATGCACAAATTTCAAAGGGCGATTAACCATTTATTATCCAGATATATGGCATAGCTCTGTGTAAAAAAATACATTTGTGAAAGAAGAGCTAACTAAACTATAGCTATAACTAATGAATATCAGCAGCAATACTACAGATTAATACCAATTTATAGATCAGTAATGGAACTAATTAGTGCTTGTCTAGGCTCTGACTAAGAAGCGCTCATGGCTGTGAAGTGTAAATTATTAATGAGAAGCTGCAGAGTAACAGAGTAATTTAATACATCAAGATAGTGTGTGAAATTCATATAACAGGGCTCAAAACCTGCGGTGTAGCTATAGATTTCAATTTAAAAAAGAAAAGCCAGTGTAGGGAGCAGTAAATCATGACTCCATGTCCAAATTAGGATGGGGTGTGAGCTAGCTGTCCTGGATGGTCTGTCTCTTTAAGAGAGAAGCCCCAGTAAGAGTCTTGCCTAGTCTCCAGCTCTTCACTGACGTCACACAGAAGTCTGCATGAAAAGCCAAGAGCTGGCGTGGGGAATCTGAGACCGTGCCGTACCATCTATAGGCTAAAATGCCCCCACCATTCGACGATTTCCATGATTGATGGACAGACCTATTGTTTAGCCCGTCGAGCCATATTCAGTTCCATCTGAGTTGTGACTTCAGATCAATGTTTGAATTTTAATACAAGGGGGGAGGAGGAATTTTGGCTGCTGTCCAAAGTGTCTTTGAGGCAAAACTGTCATTCCTGTGCAGGAGAAGCTGCATCTTGCGAATGCGAGTACGCCGCAGACAAAGGGGTGACCTGATGCAAAGCGTTCCTGCACAGTTCAAACCACAACATGCGGGAATCTTCCTGCATCAGCAGGAAGAATGATATTGATTGTGAAACACGTTCTCAGAAGCCTTCAAAACGAAAGAATGCGGAGATCAATATGTTCAGTCCTTGCATATTTCTCCATTACATAACAGAAGATAAATACAAACCGAAATGCCGTTTCTCTTGACATTTACATGCGTACAAAGAAATGAATAGCATGTTAGGAATGGAATCACAAACACTAATGTGTCATCGTGCAAACATAACACAGCCAGGCTAATAAGTTCTGAACAGCTCATGAGAGCGCCATCAATTGCTCTCTGTAAATAAGCATGTATAGCTCTTAAGACTTCACTTAGGACACAGATAGGATATACTATGGTGGTCCGTAGGTTTTAAGAGTGTGCATTATGAACATGGCACTGTGTAAAAGGGACAAAGGAAACTTCTAAAGGAACCTTCCAAAATTACATTCCATTTTCAAAGGCTAATGTGGAAATCACGACCAAATATTCTGAAACAAACTAGACCAGAACAGCGCAAAGAGGCTTTGTATCAATTGCAATGAACTGTACTTGCATAAAAATCATTGACAATAATTCATTTTTAACAATAAAATCAAATGCAAACATGACATTTCATTTAACAACAAACTAACCCATTTATGACTGTGTGGGTCTGGACAACTAGTTAAGAACCTTTCACGTCTTCATTAACACTCAATATGAATTTATTTCAGACACTAGTTCAAATACAAAGTTCACAGAGCTCAGACAGTAAGTGAAAGCGTAACCAGGTTTGATGGTATAAAAACTGAAAGGAAATTCTCTTTGTTGTTATGCAATCTCATGAGAATATCATTCTCATCCCCTTTAACATAAAGCCTCAGAGTTTTTAATACAGCACATTTGAGCTTACATGTAATTTTATTGATCTAGTACAAGGTCAAGGATTGTGTAAGTGTATGCAAAGTTTGCATATTTGAATAGAGCCTTTAAAGAGAAAGACCTTGCAGAGATGTTCAAAAATATGCCAACTGCACTTATTGTTCTACAGCCTTTTTAACTGTATGCCAAAAAATTAAACAGTCTCCAAAAGAGTAAATCAGTATGTCAAGCTTTTACTTGGACATGCATGAAAAATGCACATTATATAACTTCTGCATTGAGGGAGGGTGGCGTTGCCCTATTTTCTCCCCAGTTGTGACCTGGGAGAAAGGGAGAGGGAGTGGGGAGTTGGTGTCTGGCGCGCACGTGTTTGAAGAGGGCGGGCTTTCAGCACGCGGTATTTGCTGTGGGTGTGGCTTTACTGACACGTCACCTCGAGAATGAAACAAAAAGCCCCCCCCAGCTCTGTTTAAAGCGAAAAATAAAACGCCAATAAAACCTTACATTGTCTGTTTTATGGAATTTATGGAAAACAAACAAAAAGAGGTTAAGCAGCTAATAACGAAGAAGTGTGATGGGAAAAGTAGCCTGCTCTTGAAAGTCATAAGTGAGATAACCAGTCGGCAATGTCATAATGTAAAAAAAAAAACAAAAACATTGCCACCGCCCAACGGATAGGAAACACGACGTTCTCTACTTTGAGCTAACCTGCTTATAAATTAATTGGTGGGTAAAATTGGTTTTTCAAATTTTAAGAATTCTACCCAGCCAATATAAATGCAAAAACGTGTAACTTAATGTGTCTGACAAAAATACGACGCGCCATATACTAGGATCTGTCGGGGTAAATGTACCCACCCACCGCTGCGCTACTGAGCGAGTATAGTAGCACACTAAATATAGCATGGATTTAACCCGGAAACCGAGTGAGCGAAATATGCCCTAGTCACGAAGACTGCACCCTACAAACAGTGCAAACCCTTGGACATTACCACTGAGACAAAGAGCTCTTGTTCGCAATGCTTATAATAAAAAGCTGATTTGCAGTTTTTTTTTTATTTTGAAAGAAAATATAACTGTTATTTATCTTGAAGTGTGCCGGTATGAAAATACAATTTGCTGGGTAAAATCCCAAATCAGTTCATACATATCTAATTTATCCTGTAGATCTGTGCAATCACCCAGTCCCCCCCGCCCCGCCTTACCACGTGTAATCTGTTGTTGCTGGGCTTGCCACTCCAAATACCTGGCCGCTTCCAATAGAGTATCGATACTCATTTTGAACACCGATACAATACGTTCCCGTTAAAAATGTATGCAAGCCCCCGATACAGATATATGTGGTGGGTTAAATCACAGTATAATCCACTGGCTTCCAAAGACAGTCATAAGACATCCAGGGCGCTCCCGAAATTCATCAGAAACACATTACTTCACTGGCAACAAGATGGCGATTGGAGTAACAGAAAATACAAGTCGAAAGGCATACCGTTCAAGGTCCGCCCTCGCCAGAGCTACTCCTCCCTCATACTACCAGTGATTAAAAAGTAGGGCAGAACAGGCTGTCACGCTAAGCGGTAGGATCGGAAATCTATACCGAACGTAATCTCACAAATGAGATCGAAATGTATATATAAAGGATCAAGACTTCAGGGAGAGATTTATATGGCACGACAGACGCTGTTTAAATGTGTTTCCGGTCGCTTATTAGAGCATAAAATAAGGAAATAATGTGAAACGTCTACGGAGTCCATGTTCCGGGTTTTCGCGGTAGCCCTACCCTGCAGTACATTAGCACATGATTAAAACATGTCGATGAGAGGGAACCAATGGGCGTGGAGAACAACAAGGCATGGTGTCTGTCCACATGGGCAGCCGCTAAAGGCTGAGCGCGGTGCATTTGCATGGCGAGACCACGTATGGCAAGCCGTTTTACATTTATTCCTCTTACTCTATTTTTGTTGCTAGGACTTGTTAAAATTGATAGAAAGTAAAACTAGTATTTTAAATTTCACTAGTGACTACTCCTTTGCTAGCAGTCACTATCTCAATGGTAACAAAATGCAGTTTGTGACATTTAATTCTATGAGGATGTGCTTCAGATATCAACCGTTCACTTCTGACTAGTATGTAGTTCAGTTGTTATGTATTCCAATTTTATTCCATGGGCTGTCTGAATACTGGATTCTGATTGGCTGGCAGGTATGCAGTAAAACCGTTTAATGGTAGTTCCAAGTAGAGGTCTACACGGGTCAAAAACACGGAACCGACCCGGACCCGTCTATTATTTTGAAAGTTGGACCCGGGCCCGTGCAGAACTGAGAAATGTCAAAAATGTACTACCCGGAACCGATGCGGACAGTCAATTATTTGAAAGATGGATCCGAACCCGGCCGGGAAGACACAGACCCAACTGGACCCGATCGGCACATGTTCCACAGCAAATTGCTGACTGACTCTGATAACGGCCGGGTGTTCTCCGAGTCCGATCGACTCTGGTATTACACACAATGTTAAACAGACCCGGGACCTGAAGTAATAGATTGAATAGATTGTGACCCGACCCGGACCCGGCTGACCATTTAAAATATAGCCCCGAACCCGTACGGATCCCAGGTCGGGTCCCCGGGTCTCGGCTCCTCCGTGTAGACCTCTAGTTCCAAGTCAGTTTAATCACCGTTCTATATTAATGCGCTGCTTTAATTGATGTACACTAACCAACATGCATCACACACACACACACACAGAGAGAGAGAGAGAGGTCAGAGATCGCTGATTGCGCTGCACACACACACAAACTTGTCAACGCTTCCTCGTGATTTTCATGAATAAAATAGCCTAGATACTAGATCACTACATTATATTCCTCAGCAACGAGGTGGTAAAATCGCTGATTTTGAAGTAATTGTTTATACAGAGAGACGTGCAGACGCAGATACACACAACTGTCATCTCTCTCTGTCTCTCTCTCTCTCTCAAACGATCATTCGATAATTAAAATACATGCTATAATTCATTCAAATAAATGTGGTCTTACTGCACTATTTCATCTCTGTGTATGATTTGAAGCGGGCAGAATGCTAGCGCTAACGTGCCGTAACTGACGAAAATAACTGTCATTTTTACCCATTCGGTCAAATATTGTGCTGCAAAGAGCAATACTAGTTTTAACTTGTCTATAACTTGGCAAATGACCATGGAATAAGCGGGATAATCAATGGCTAGCCATGCATTAAAGGATTTTCAACCTCCGCTTCGCGTCGGGTGGTTCTGGACGTGTTCTGCTTCAGGCTAGCCGTTGATTATCCCTTACTTATTCATTAGCTACTATACTTATTTATTAGTTATCAATAACGCCACTAGTTTTTAGTATATCCTTTAAACTTTTTCTATCCACTTGTTTCTAGTAACATTTCTTGTCTCACTAGTTAGAATCAGATTTTTTTAAATGGTCGTATGTACTAGTTGAAATGACTACTTCATAGTTCAATTAAAAATGTTGCTAGAAATTAAAATGTTACACTTTCTAATTGATGCTTTTATTCAGTTAGTACTGGGAACAACTAGTTGCTATTGCAATAAGTACTAGAAAAAGTAGTTAACTGAAAGAGTTACTAGTCACTATTGTATTACTACTACTAATTAAGAAAAATATGTACTAGTAACAAAATATATAATGGTTTTATCTTTGAGGAATACATGTTTAGCCAGCTTGCCATAGAGCGTGCGCCTGCCTCGCTGTCTTTGTACCTGCCAATCATCCTGAACGAGTGTCGAAATGGCCACGTCCAGATCGTGGTTTAGCTTTTGGGTAGGCAATGTTCTCACTGTATACTGACGAAACCAAAACGCTAGAATCTCTACGAAGAATGCGAATGTATTCTTCTTTGTATTTGCATGCGGTAGTCCTGTGCCAGCAGGTTTGTCTGATTAGTTTAGTATATCCTGCAAGTAGGCTAATAAAAGTTCTTAAGCAAACGAGGGCGCGGAACAGACGCAGTCGTTACTGTCACATTCAGCTGATTTTGTTTTTTCACGCCAGCTCTGTTGAACGGAATGAACAGATTTTTTTTTTTAAATAGGCCTAATTCTGAACATTTATAAAGTAATGTAAAAAGAAGTAACATCTCTAAACAAGACTACAAGCAAAAACTTTCGTTATACGCAAGTATGCAGACGCTTCTGAAACTTGACACTTCATTCACATCTGGAAAGCTGTTCAGTAGCCTGCTTAAACACAATTATTTAAATAATATTTAAATTAAAAGTTAAATAACACAACGTCTTATATATTCAAAAACTTAGTATCATTGCTTTAATCATTAATATACTACTCAAGACTCCCAAGATTTTTAAACATAGCATCATGAATACTTCCAAGTTACTGCACGATGAAAGGACCTCTTTCTATCTTAGATGGCCTGAATCCAGAATTTAGCCAGTTGAAATGATAATCCACAATATATTTCACAATATAAAGACTTTTACATTTTTGTACTATTTTATTATTCATTACTGTGAAGAAGCAGCTTGTTTGAATGGTGCTGTGGCTGGTGTCATGCTGCCATCTCGATGAATGAGCACTTGCATGGCAACAGACTGTGATTGGCTGATTTGTAGGGATACCCTAAATGACTAGCGCACAGTCAGAGCCTCTCCTCCAATCAGCACTGAGCTCAGAGCTGCGTCAAACATAACACACACACATACAAATACACACATACTACATAGACAGTCAACGTTAAGTGCATGCCTGTGTATGCAAAGCACAGACAGATGCCAACACATGCAGCTCATGTATTAGACAGCACAAACTTTTCTAACCATACTCAGTATGCAGCACAGATAGTCTGTCATTCACAGCCCCTCCCAGTGACTTATTACTGTTGAGATGTCTTTCAAGTCAACTGCTGAAACATGGCAACATTTGTATGATATATATAAATGATTTAGCATTTATAATTCGGTGAATTGAAAGAAACAAAAAATCTGTTACATATCCACCTACTTTAACATTTTTTACATTTAAAGGGATGGGAAAATGTAATAATAACATGATAATAACGTAGTAACATTCAAAACACTTAAATCTGTGCGCATTCAACTCAATGAGAATATATTGACTAGATAACGATGTTTTCATTGAAAAATGTTACGACGTGTCGTATGATCATGTTTTTTTATGCAAGTCCTCCCTCTAGTGGTATGCTAGCAATATAGCGAGAGAGAGAGATTAAAAGATATCATTGAGAAAAAAGTATTTACATCATACCCCAAACATGCTGCAAATATACCTATTACCATTGCTATTACAATGATGCTAAGCATGCTAATAACTTGATACTTCTTGTGCCAACAATGCCATAACGCCGAATTCTGCATAGCTTATTGTTTTCTCACAATTTATACTTTAACACAGACTAGTAAAATATAATCGACACTCCCTTACAGGTTATATAGAGCAGGAAACTAAGACATTGGCTAAAATGTCACATGACTGGACATCATGTCACTTACAAACAATGGCCATCTCATTAGAGACTCCAGAGAGAATTGAGCCGGTCTCACACACACACACACACACACACACACACACACACACACACACACACACACACTGTTGCCAGGATACAGTGGCTGGTGTCTAAATGTCTGAAGCAGACTGAAATGTATTATTGTCCCTAATATCCTCAATCAAAAAACAGATCATTTGCTCTTATGGTGTTTTCTATACCTCTCTTCGTTACATTACAAGTGTAATTACTGTGCCATTCATACATAAAATGTATAATTGCAGAAAAAATATATACGTTGTATTGAACATGAATGATTTTTCACATAAAATCTGTTGCTCCATTAAAGTTGTTTATTTTGTTTAAAAATCTTATAAATGTATGAGGTGGCAAGAGGGGCACACAGTATTGATACAAATACTTCAGCTAAAATAATGTTTTTTTTTTAAAAAATAATGTCTAAGTTAATATTTGTTCAAAACAATCCTTTTAGCAAAGTTTGTACTATTTTCTGCTTGTTTTGAGAAATAAAAGAATTATTTTTTTTTCAATAAATATACTGTCATTAAAACATGTTAATATAAAAAATAGATTTTAAAATACAGAAACAAAATCGTTTTAATAAGATTCTGAAAGTATTGGAGATCCAATAATAATTGAATATATATTTACAGTAGTAACAACAAATGATATTTCATTATATATGATTAATATCATGTTTTTAAATATGATGGTTTCATTCTAAACATGGTGATTATCTCTAATATGGACACCCAACATAATATATGATATTTTCCATCTGAATCTATCCATGTCATGTCAACAAATGGAAAAGTCAGCCATCTATTAATTATGTTAATTACTGTGCGCCTTTAGCCCCAACAGCAGGGGCGCTTTTTACCCCAAATAACATACTTTTACATATTCTTTCGTTATTTAAAAACTGTTGCTTTATTATCTTAAACAAAACTGAAAATCATAAAGAAGCCATTTGTCTCAAAATATATGCATTAATTTTAGTGATTCTCATTTGCTACTTAAATCTACAACATAAAAAAAATATATATATATATTAGATCAAGCAAGCACAGAATCAACTTTGCACTGCTACGCGCGATCGCGTCAAGGATCAGACAAATATACAGGTGCATCTTGAAAAGCGGATGTTTTGGAAAGTGCTACGCCACGTTTTTGTGCCATTTAGTGGTTTAGATGAAAATAATATCAAAGGCGCCTTTAGCCCCGTTGTACCCTACTATATTATGGTGCATACACAGCAAAATAATGAAAATAATAATAGATTTTTTTTTACATTCAATTTTACTTGATTTAATTAAATAATTTATATTGTATTTGTAAGCTCTTTTTTTCACAATTGTTGTTGAATAAAACTGAATACCCTCAGGGTCATGGTCGTGTCGACAACACTTATTTTGGACGAAATGTTGCATTATTCCTACAAAAAAAAGAGTGGCAATATTTTGGCCACTATTGCAGATGAAAAAAAAAAAACCAACAACAGATGGGCTGATGTATATTTACAGATATTTTATTATTTTAATTATGTTGCAAACAATGACATCAAGATATACTGATGGACAGTTATTTATTTATGTGAGTGCACGAGTATGTCAACAGTGAGACCACAAAAAGCAGTATGAAGTCCTCGATATTGGGGATTCTCAGTACAGTAACAAGGCAGAGAAAGCGAATAGCTGGAGTCAGAGTCTGCTGTGTGCTCACAGACAGGAAGTGACGTCCACACACACACACACACATCCAAAGATTCTACATACACAGCTTTGGGATGGCAGTGGTTGGGCATACATGACTCTACTGTTGGAAACAGTACGCTGCGGACCAGCAAACTACTCACCACTGATGTAGTCTTATAAGTTACTAACTGTTGCCTTGTACTGCAGCCAGTGGAGAAATTTTCAAACTTGCTCCGTCTCTCTGCCCCAGTAATCTGATCAGGAGGCCATCTTCCTATAAATGTGTTCATAGAAAACACATGCACACCTTAATAGTTAACACACAGAGCAGCCTATAGATATTGCACGTCGATCTACGGTGGAGGTGTCGTCCTCAAACTCCACAAGGTCCAGGACAGTGCCTTCCTCTGCAATGCCAAAAACCTCCCTGAATCAAGAGAGACTGACTAGATAGCTCAAGGTCACCGAGCAGTACCACGGAGTACGTCAAAAAGCCTGTATGGGCAATGTCTCGTGAAGTCTTCACAAACGCGCGGACAGGCAGCAGATGGTGCAAGCAAGCAGCAGAATGACAAAGCAATGAAAGCGCTATATCAATGACGAAGGGTGTTTCGCAAGAAGGGGTTAATGAAACCTATGACCGAATTAAGTCATTTTCGAGAATAGTGAGGCAGAATGTGGGCAGTCTGAGTGAAATCTGGGAATAGCAGAGATACTAAATCAGACTGTGTGGCGATGGAGGGTGTCAGAATTATATCCTTTGTACACACACACAAAAAAAAAAGAGCGATAGAGAGAAACAAAATGTAAACCCTATTTTTCCAGGGACAAGTGCACTTTACCGATTCATGTCCTTATAAAAGCAATCCTTTTCTCATATTGTGTTTTCTGCACTTCTTTTCAAAGGGGATCGCATGTAGATTTGCCCAAACGGCTTCAAAAGGTCTCAAACCTGTTTTTAGAATGGAAAAGGACTTCGTGGATGAGCTGTGGATGAGAATAGTTCAATAATGTGAACTGAAGTTGTTACCTCTTCTTAAAGTGACGCATGTCAAATGAGAATCTTCTTGTAAAGGGGAGAACTAAGCATCCAGGCGTTCATATGGTTAAATTACATTACAGAACAGACAAGTCAAGCTGTTCATCTTCAGTCAGTTTAAATGTTTAAAAGTCTTTCTTTTCTTTTAAGCAGAATGTGACAATCATCGGGAAAGAAAACGTAAACGTCCAACAGAACGATTTTGAGGGCCCTGTATCCTGAATTCCCCAAACAGCATCATTCTGCCTTCTGTTCATAAACACTTAAGGCAAGAGCAACACCTGTGCTCTGCATTCCTACGGTACTTTAGATGAGGAGAAGCAAAAATTTACAGTATACAAGGTTTGGATTCACCATGCAAGAATACTTGTTTTACTTTTTACTTATTTCTGTTTTTTCCTCGTGAGTGTGTTGTGTAACATTTAATAAGCTCAAACTACATCCAGAGTAATTTACATAAAAGGACAATAGTTATTAGAAGAGAGCTGGATGAGGTGGTAACCATAGTAATGAGTGCATCCTGAAGAGCAGGTGTGGGAGTGGCCAAAGTGGTGGCGTTGGGGGGGGGAAGGGGCGGATCCTATGGCGATCAGCGACATTCCCACACTTTGACCGTTTGATCTACACTTCCTGTCACCACGTAAGGAGAAGTCTTGTGGAAATCTGTGGAAGAAAGGATGAATATTTCATTGATTTGATAGTGTAACGAGACCAAACGTCACCATTTCGTTTCAAGAATTTCCAGGCAACAACGTCTGCTTGGCTTACCCAGAGAGGTAACAAAGTGTTCATGGGCACTCAGGGTCTTCATGCAGCGCTTGTTCTTATAGTCCCAGATACGAAGGGTCTTGTCATCAGCGCAGCTCACTACGAATCTCCCACCAGGATGGAACAGCACTCCACGCACCCAGTTATCATGACCGACCTGAGAGGCCAGAGAAGTAAAAGATGAAAGAATAATGAGAAATTATGAATATGAGCTCAAAATTTGCCATATGATTCAGTATAATCTGATCTAATAAAAGGGGAGAATCACTTCAATGTGTATTTGAAAAAGCGGTTTGCTTATATTTCACCAATCCATCAAATTCAGAGCAGTAATACAGTACATGTTCAGAATATGTATAATACTCAAGTATTCCAATGCAAAGTTTCTATATGCATGGAATACTGTGAATACATTTGACCAAAATGTGCAATATAAAATAGAACATTGTACTGGGTGCTGCACCCCACAATGCAATGCAACTTTCCATTAACAGCATGAGAAATAAAGCAGAAGGGATCAACTGCTACTTTAAATGTCTCCTCTTTAACTCATTATTTAAATGGGCTGTTATTGACTCCTTACATACACAAAATTAGATTAAAAAATATAACTTTTTTTTCCAGAAATCATGAACTCAAATTCAACATAATGACATAATGTGACAATGTAATATACTACTGTCTGAAAATATTGATCATTGAATAAATGTATGGTAGACTATTTCCACCATGAATAAGAAAAAAAAAGCCATGTTTTGGTCAAGTCATTAATTATGACAAGATTAAATTATTTTGTAATAATATTATGGTGTACATAATGTCAAAATTATGATATATCAAGTCATAATGAGATAAGCTGAAACTGATAAGCAATTATGACCAAAAGTCAAATTTATGACACAAAAAGTCATAATTACGAAAATGTCATCATTTTGAAAAAACATTCCGACTTGTCAGGTACGACTTAGCATCTCATAATTTCAACTCGTCAATGTTTTTATCTCATAATTATAACAGTGCAGTCACATTTCAACAGGAATCCACATAATCAGGAATTCACACAAATTTCCCATGCAGATTTCGCAACAGGTTCAAGTCACCGTGTTGACCAACAGAAAGTTGCTTAGTTTGAAAGTGACTTCTGTGTGAGCCGTGCTTCATACATCATTACACTGTGACTGATAATAGACAAAGGACCTTTCTTGAAATTTCTAAAATTTTTCACATTTTTATTTACAACTTATGACAATATCAACATTTTATCTCCGAATTATGACTATCTCATAATTTCAATTTATGTCATGATTAGGTCTTGTATCTTCAAGTTTGACATATGTCATAATTATGATTTAACAAAACATTTTTTTCTATTATGTGGCAGAAATGGGCTTCCATACGGCATACTTCTTAATAAAAAAAAAAAAAATGCACTAAGCAGTATTTTGTTTTTTATTCTAAACACAGACAGTGTGACTATAGATATCATACAATGAAGCTGCCTGAACTATAGCTTAACTCACCAATGTCATAAGGCACATGCCAGTACTTATGTCCCACATTTTAATGGTCTTGTCTCTGGATCCAGATAACAGGAATGGCCCAGGCTTTCCACTTTTCTTGTTCTGCAAGAAGAGAGTAAACATGACAAATTATTAAAAGAAGACAATATATCTTTCTAGAGTATCACGATTAGGGATGGGTATCGTTTACATTTTATCGATACTGATACCACTTATCGATACCGGTACTTATCGATACTGTTATCAATACTATTTGGTGCAAAAAGATATGAAGTGAAAAGTTGTTGAAAATGTCAAGTTATTGTATTACTACTGAACTTTATAAACTGTATTAAAGTTCTTCAGTCAAGAGTGAGTTTTTTTTCTCTTTGTGTTTTATTTTATTAACATTAAAGGAATGGTTCACCCAAAAATGAAAATTGTGTCATCATTTACTCACTCTCAAGTTGTTTTAAACCTGAATGAGTTTCTTTCCTCTGTTGAACAAAGTTATTTTGAAGAATGTGGGAAACTAAACCGTTGCTGGTCCCCAGTGACTTTCATTTTTTTTTTCCTACTATTAATTCTGTCATCATTTACTCACCCTCAAGTTGTTCCAAACTTGTAAGAATTTCTTACTTAAATGTAACTTTAAACTTTAGAGTTGTTGTTGTTGTTTTTGATCCACCGAAACAGGACTTAAAGGGATAGTACACCCAAAAAAGAAAGTTCTGTCATTTATTCACCTTCAAGTTCCAAACCTGTATGAATTTCTTACTCATATAAAAGATATTGTGAGGAATGTTGATAACCAAACAGTTGCCGGTCGCCACTGACTTCCATGGTATGGATGGAAAAAAATACTATGGAAGTCAATGGGTACCAGCAAGTGTTTGGTTACCCACATTCTTCAAAATATCTTCTTTTGTGTTCAGCACAAGAATAAATAAAAATGAATACGTTTGGTATAACATGACTGAGTAAATCATGACAGAATTAAAATTTTTGGGTGAGCTATCCCTTTAAAGCAGGGGTGTTCAAACTTTTCCTAAAGGGGGCCGGATTTGACGATGTGGAAACACTGGGGGGCCAGATGCTTCTACATATATATATATATATATATATATACATATATCAGTCAGCGAGTAAACGCATTTGTTCTGAGCTCGCGCTGCGCTGTCTTTAGGCAGAGCTAAAAACGGTCCGTGCAGCGCGGTTCAAACGAGTCGCGCTCTTCCACTTTTGACGCGTTTAGGAATTCGTGTGCGCTAAAGAAATGAGAGTGCATATGAGTTATCAAATTGATATCACTCGCGTTTTACTGCTACATCTGGTCTAAAATTTTGTGTTTTTGTTGACATTTTGAAACTGCATAGGCCTATTTTGTAAATTATGCTTGGCGGGCCATATATAATATAGACTATTAAGACAGCTGTGGGCCGCTTAAAATTCATCCATGGGCCGCATTTGGCCCACGGGCCGTAGTTTGGACACCCCTGCTTTAAAGACAAGCGGCAGCATGTTTAGTACTGCCGCTTTAAGAGCTGCACGCATCTGTTTTTCTCTCAACTGTTTACTTTCACTTTAGACATAATTAACTGTGTTTATATGTAGATCCTGTGTGTTTTTGACCGTATTAGCGCAATCAGACAATAAGATAACTAAGTAATCAGGTGCTGTTTGACCGGCCTTTTTAGTGTACGGACGCTTTGGGTGTACGCGCTCTGAATAAGCACATGTTAGAACAGCACGCGAATAAAACGTTTAACCGGCAAGGCCTTAAAGCATGCGGAAATAATGTACTTTTGTGATTGCGAATAAGTCTCGTGAGTGTAACTCTACCGAATCAACATTTGATGTGAATGTGTCTCGCGAGTTTCAGTTGGAGCTGGAGCAGCGAGACATAATACAGTGCATTGCTTGAGATGTTGTATTTTGTTAGTAAATGTTTCATTATATTACTAGTGTTGCCTCCTTCGTTCACTATTACACTACTGCATATATTGCATCTGATACTCTTGTCGCCTAGTTTTGTAACGTGAGCCCACACTTTCAAACGTTTCACTCTTGCCACGATGACTGATCGCACGCAAACACACACAGCACATGTGCATGGATATCACGCGCACGTCGGGCAAACGTCGGCCACATCATTCAAGTGAAGGAAAATGACAAGCAGCAGCTTCTAATTCATCGTTAACATTGAAGTATAAGGATAAAAATCAACGCAAGTATCGATAACAGTATCATTTGTGCTGAAGCTTATCGTTACTCCGGTATTGACCCAATTACGTACCGGTCCAAAAAAATACCGGTTCTCGGTACCCATCCCTAATCACGATGATGCAGAAAAGGGAAAAAGAGGGAAAGCTCTAGGGCTGCCCCGCTAAGAGTCAACTAAACATTAGTCGACTAAAATTGTATTAGTTGGTTAGTTGCAGAAAAAAAAAAAAACGGTCCTTGTCAATGACAGATAGTTAATGGCTGGTCCTTGAAGTAATTACAGTATATCGGGCAGAAAATACAAACGTTTGCCTATCATTCATTGACCTCAAATATGGCTTATCATTTGAAACTGAAACATGCAAGTAGTAGCAAATTTACATGGCCGTTTGCTCTAATGTTACCCTAGATAAATGTGCGCTGTTGGGCGCATATCCAAGTGTTTGTGCGGAGTGTGGAAGCTGTTACGCCTTGGTTACATTGCACATGTCTGCTGCGCATTACGGCTCCGACGAGGTTTTGTTCCATCCTCCACGCGGTGTCAACTCACACCAGCATTTCAGAAGCGAAGCAACCGGATTTGCGAGACCACGAGATTTGACTCGCTGACATTTGTTCTTGATTTTTCGTGTTTTTTCTTGATTTTTGGGGTTCTACCATGGTTAAGTTGGCTAAATGGTTATGTTTTGTCCGGTTTAATTGTGTTTATTGCTATGCCCTGCTTTGTTGTGCTATAGCCTATAGACAAAGTTAATAAACTTAAAAGTCCAGTTATGAACAACAAGGATAAAAGATTTGTAGCTGTGTTTTAGTCTGCACAGCATGTTTATTTTGTATTTTAACTGTGCGGCTTGGATGTGGTGTCCGTCAAAAATAGACTAGGCACCTATCTTTAGTGAAGCAGCATGGAGCGCCGCTTCCTGGACTCTTCTAAAACGTGCCACAGTGTGGCGTGGCTGGTATAAACACAAGCACTGACTAGAGTGGCCGCAATCAGCTCCGTTGGCCATTTCAGAGCCATAACGCGCTGCAGACGTGTGCAGTGTAAATAAGGGGTTAGTGTGCTACATACTAATAATCTGAATAATACATACACATGATCAAGGGTCTACTTTTATTTGTACACACTCATATCAACAAGACATTGTGCTTTTGTAAAATAGAAAAAAACAGGATGTGCTATCTGACGTCTCTGTCTCCATGCACTGGAGTGTGGCACAAAACCCATGCACGTCACAACTCAATGTATAGGCAATTTGCCTCAGATATAAAATAAATGTGTGATCAGTTAGTTGACTAGAAAAATCTTTAGTCTTGGGCAGCCTTAGAAAGTTCAACACTATGTACCTCAGAGCCTGTAGCCTCAGATATGGTGGGGTGTGCGCTCTCAGGGGCCCAGGAAATACACTCCACCACG
Source organism: Sinocyclocheilus anshuiensis (assembly GCF_001515605.1). Taxonomy (NCBI): domain Eukaryota; kingdom Metazoa; phylum Chordata; class Actinopteri; order Cypriniformes; family Cyprinidae; genus Sinocyclocheilus; species Sinocyclocheilus anshuiensis. Next base: position 140,034 of record NW_015544226.1, on the reverse strand, counting down.
TGCTCGTGCTCCCGCAGCTCCGCCTTGCACTCTTTGTTGGCCACCACCCACACGCGCACTGTCTGGTCATTAGAGCAGCTGGCCAACAGTGTGCCATCTTGATTGGGCCGGACCATACGCACCCACTCCCTGTGACCCGTGAACGTCTTCACACAGTAACTGACGCAAGAGAGAGAATCATCAAGACACTGACACACAGAATGTTTTGTATTGCTTTGCAAAAAAAAATACGAATAATGTAATTACTTGTCTCGAGGCAATAACATCGGAAAAAACTACAAGACATTCAGAGCAATACATGTGACCCATTGAAATCCTTGCAGAGTACAGATTCAGATCACAATTAGCCCACACAATGCACTTATGTATTACTCACCCAGTGGCCACCTCCCACATTTTAATGGTCTTATCCCTGGAAGCAGACACTATGTGATCACCGTTGGGCATGACGGCAACTGACGACACATTGTGATCATGTCCTGAGGATGTGAGGAAGACGAATGAGATATGGAGTGCAAGGAAACGCTTAGTTACAGTTAGTCTCAAGCAACTGGACTTTTGACTTGTGGCATAACCATCCAATGTCAAAAAAAAAACAAACCAAAAAAAAAACCTGAATCCTCGTTTGAAGTATCTAATGTAATTTACTGACCGATGTAAAGGACAGGACTTATGGCATATGATTAAAAGAGGCACCTTTTGTACTTGAGAGAGAGATTAAAGCCGTCATCCTGGTTAATCCTGCCCCCAAACTAACCTTTACCCCTCCCCCTGGACCAACCGGTCCTGTCTGTGTCTCAGCGTCCAGAGAGAGGATTTTTCAGCTCACTAATAAGGATCCCAGGAAGCTTTAAGCCTATATTGGAAGTAGCTGCAGTACATGGTGGGTCAAAGGCCATTTAAGGAAGTTCTTCCAGCAGTAGATTTGAATAATGGTAATAATGTGGTAGCAAATGCAGGAAATATGTACCGTGCATGGTCCTGATGCACTCAAAACCCTGGAAGTCCCAGAGTTTGATGGTCATATCTGCAGAACAAGAAGCCAGCAGCTTTCCAGTCTGATCAAAGGAGATGTCCTGCACTGAGTCAGTGTGACCCTTCAGGGTGCGCTCGAAATCCCCAGCCTCGTAGTCCCAAACCTGCAAAACAACGTAATGCAACATACTTACACACTTGCTTCAAAGTGATTCAAAATAATAATAATGTTGCACACTTTCAAAAACAGTTTGTGTAGCTCAAGTAAATCATGTGAGTGCTCTGGTACTTTCAGAGCAGCACAGAGAATATACTTTTCAGAATCAAAAGATTTAAATTTTTATAATTTTTCAGAGACTACACCAATGCAATTCTGGACAAAACCCATAGCCAATAATAATAATAACTATAATAATAATAATAATAATAATAATAAACATTATATGTAATAAATTATAAATTATATAAATTATAAATAAAAATAATAAATTATATACTATATACAAGAATAAGTGTTCAATAACTGATATGATCTGATAACATATATACCCAACATTAATGATCCCCAACTTTTGAACGGTAATGTACATGGAATTGTGAAAAGAAAAAAAAAAATCTGCGCTGAAACGGTGTTGCTCGTCAGCTGCTCAGTAACATTTTTATGAATTTTTACAAGGCATGTGACAATACGATACGTGAAACAAACGTCTTCCCAAATTCGTAATGAGTCATTTGTCAACAAAAAGAAGCACTGAGGTCTTCCTGCGGGTTTCTGCCAAAATAAAAGTTGAGAAAAAGCAAGA
>NW_015544226.1:137117-138064 GCF_001515605.1 Sinocyclocheilus anshuiensis | reverse complement strand
AAAAAAAAATGTGAAAAACCGTGTTCGGCATTCGGCCCAGTGTTTAATTTTGTTCGGCTTCGGCCAAGAATTTTCATTTCGGTGCATCCCTACAAAAAACAAAACAAAAAAAAGTGTGCTCATTATTAGTGATCCATATGGGATCCATATTGGGAAGACCTTTACATAAATATTGAAATATTTTTCATTTACCTAAGCCAACATTCTTGCAAACACACACGCACACAAAAACAGGACTGTTTTTGCATCGTTCATGACAATTATGCACCACTCATACGCTCTGCTATTTCAGTGCTGGATTTCCCCAAAACACCAAAGACTCCAAAGCTGCACAGTATCATTTACATAAGGCAAATATTAAATATTAACACACGGACTCATTTGGACAACCAGTACAATTGTACTTTTGCTGTTTTACACTAGACCTCTAATCTAGAACATTAAACGTACAGTAGCAAAGATCAACAACCGGTTTAAAATCTGGCACAGAAAGAGTATACCACTTCTGCCACAACTGCAAATCGGCAACAGGTTAGACAACAAATAATATAGGGGAGCGCTATAAGACCTATATAAAAAAAGGTGAGAAGCAAAATGTCTCGAGCAGTCTAGCTGTGATATTTATTTGTGATCTATCCATGTCTTGACATGTGAAAGATACAAAGAAACGCATAAAGAAAGATCTGATAGAAATGCAGGCTGAGAACGCTTATAACTGCACTGCCTGGTGTCCAGAGAACTGCTCACCGTTGCCCTGGGAAACCAGAGCATCACGATTTCTCCATGGAGATAGTCAGTGACTCAGCAGAAAAGAATGAGAGCATATGGATTTGAAAATTGAAAAATGGCACAAGATAACATCCATATAGCATATGCATACATCCTTGTACAGCCTAAGTCAAAACATCTGACGTGTAAAAAAAAAAAAAAAAAAATCTTTTATTTTT
>NW_015544226.1:134703-136870 GCF_001515605.1 Sinocyclocheilus anshuiensis | reverse complement strand
AAAAATAAGATGGTAAAAAAAAAAAAAAAAAAAAAAAAAAAAAAAAAAAAAAAAAAAAAACCTTTATAGTGGCATCCTCTGAGGCGGAGACCATGAGGCTGAACACAGGGTGGAAGATGACGCGTGTGACAGGGCTTCTGTGGCCACTGAGGGCGTACTTCTCAGGCGGGCGTGGGATCCACTCTTTGGGGTCTCGTTTCTGTCCCACGGGGCCTCCTAAAGTGATCTCCGCCGTAGCTTCATTTAGTTTGGACTCCAACTCCATTACCTAACAAAATACAGGAAAAACTGGGGTTGTTTACCTTGGAAAATTGACATATGTGCAATTATTTCAGATATATTGCCCAGTTTTTTTTTTAATATAAGAATATACTGAAAAATGATTTACTTACTTTTTTCTGTAATCTGATGACTGAAGTCCATTTTTTTTCCAAAAGGCCTGCATACTTCTTATCCAACTCTTCATTCTGAAGAAATTACAAATAAGAATGAGACCTACTAATACATCAAATGGGATTGTCTTTTTTCATTTTGAAGCGTAGTGTGAATATATGCTATTACCACATCCAACTCTGCCTCCTTCTTAAAAACAGAATATGCTTCTTCATAACCATTAGAGCGCAAATAATCTGCTATTGCTCGATTTCTGAAAGAAAAGGAGGTGATTTTATTAGACAAAGAGATGTGTAATCATGCAGTTAAGTAAGGGATAATGCACGGCTAGCTGTGCATTAAACGATTTTAATGCACGACGTGGAGGCCAAGAACCACTCGACGCCTCCACGGAGTGCATTAAAATCATTTAATGCACAGCTACCCGTGCATTATCCCACTTATACCATGGTCATTTGCCAGCATTGACAAGTTAAAGCTGTTAATGATGTTTGCAGCAAAATATTTGACCGGAAGGCTAAAAATTAGTTATTTTCGTCAGTTATGGCTCATTAGCTTTAGCATTCTGCCTGCTTCAAATCAGACACAGAAATGAAATAGTGTAAGATCACATTTATTTGAATAAATTATTGATCGATCGAGAACGAGAGATGACAGTTGTGTGTGTGTGTTAGGCCTGCACGATTAATCGTTTGTAAACCGAAATCGCGATTTGAAAGGGTGCGATTTTCAAATCGCAAGAGCTGCGATTATTTCGATGAAGGACTATCAGAGATTTAACAAGCATCTACGTAGTTTTTGACAGTTTGCTTCATGCGCATTTTACTTTGATGCAGAGTTTAACCAATAGGGAGCATTCACTGCACGTGTTGACTGAACCAGCAAATAACGCCATTTGGAAAAGATAAGCGCGAGCGGGAGCAGCAGTTCAACTTCCCAACAAAGTGTGTCTGCAGACGACTTGGTACCTAAACGAAAAAGCACCGCATATGTTTGGAATTATTTTGGATTTCGACGTTCTGATGTACTTCAAAGGCAAGTACTTTGTAAAACCTGCCGAACGTCTGTGTCGACCTCGCGAGGCAACACAACCAACCTGTATCAGCACCTGCAGAAGTATCACAGACAAATCTATGATGAATGCATGGCCAAAAGGCCAATATATGTATAGAAAGCCTGAAATGTCTACCTTTAAATTAACTAAGTCACGTCCAAAACAAATATTCTCTGTTAAAGTAATCCGTATGAAACATACGCGATGTCCAGTTTTCCCGTCTCAACTAATTATATCTAATGCTGTCACGCCCACGAGCCGATCGCACTTTTCAGATTCTAAACATCCACGTGAGACGCGCGCGCATGTAAACGGCCACATCGCCTCTGCGTAAACAAACATGAAGAGTTCATCCCGGCTACTTTTTGTTTCTGGAAGAAGACGCGCTGAGAGAAATAACCCAGAATTTACCTCACAACGCAATGCGTCGCGCAGCTAGATCCTGTGGAGAATATCACTCTGATGAGTAGCCTAAGATTACTTGCATCTGTTGTTATTGTTATTGTGACATAACTTGTACACATTTTACTAGTTAGACTTTTCTAATTCCTGACTACATGTTTGAAATCAAGTGAAACATTTTGAAATATGTGATATTTCATTGTCTAAATGTCTCACAACGCCAGGATGTGTTTAATGTTTTATAACATAAAACCACAAGATATAAAAGTAGTGTTAACACTATGATATTAGAGTCTATGAATGTTTGGCACAAAGGTA
>NW_015544226.1:125301-133671 GCF_001515605.1 Sinocyclocheilus anshuiensis | reverse complement strand
ATTAAAAAAAAAAAAAAAAAAACCTTTATAGTGGCATCCTCTGAGGCGGAGACCATGAGGCTGAACACAGGGTGGAAGATGACGCGTGTGACAGGGCTTCTGTGGCCACTGAGGGCGTACTTCTCAGGCGGGCGTGGGATCCACTCTTTGGGGTCTCGTTTCTGTCCCACGGGGCCTCCTAAAGTGATCTCCGCCGTAGCTTCATTTAGTTTGGACTCCAACTAACAAAATTAACAAAATACAGGAAAAACTGGGGTTGTTTACCTTGGAAAATTGACATATGTGCAATTATATTGCCCAGATTGCCCAGTTTTTTTTTTAATATAAGAATATACTGAAAAATGATTTACTTACTTTTTTCTGTAATCTGATGACTGAAGTCCATTTTTTTTCCAAAAGGCCTGCATACTTCTTATCCAACTCTTCATTCTGAAGAAATTACAAATAAGAATGAGACCTACTAATACATCAAATGGGATTGTCTTTTTTCATTTTGAAGCGTAGTGTGAATATATGCTATTACCACATCCAACTCTGCCTCCTTCTTAAAAACAGAATATGCTTCTTCATAACCATTAGAGCGCAAATAATCTGCTATTGCTCGATTTCTGAAAGAAAAGGAGGTGATTTTATTAGACAAAGAGATGTGTAATCATGCAGTTAAGTAAGGGATAATGCACGGCTAGCTGTGCATTAAACGATTTTAATGCACGACGTGGAGGCCAAGAACCACTCGACGCCTCCACGGAGTGCATTAAAATCATTTAATGCACAGCTACCCGTGCATTATCCCACTTATACCATGGTCATTTGCCAGCATTGACAAGTTAAAGCTGTTAATGATGTTTGCAGCAAAATATTTGACCGGAAGGCTAAAAATTAGTTATTTTCGTCAGTTATGGCTCATTAGCTTTAGCATTCTGCCTGCTTCAAATCAGACACAGAAATGAAATAGTGTAAGATCACATTTATTTGAATAAATTATTGATCGATCGAGAACGAGAGATGACAGTTGTGTGTGTGTCCTGCAGAAGTATCACAGACAAATCTATGATGAATGCATGGCCAAAAGGCCATTATATGTATAGAAAGCCTGAAATGTCTACCTTTAAATTAATTAAGTCACGTCCAAAACAAATATTCTCTGTTAAAGTAATCCGTATGAAACATACGCGATGTCCAGTTTTCCCGTCTCAACTAATTATATCTAATGCTTTCTGTAAATAAGTGAACAGGATAATTTTCACATCATTTTGTAGCAAAAACTCTAGTCTACCACATTCTCAAAAGTCTTGTGAATGAACATTCTGTATGTTTTATGGCCTTATTTCAGTGACTTAAAAAAAATAGTTTTTCACTAACCATGCATAAACATTATTTTCTCAAAAACACAAACATGTACTTTCATGCTGCTTGATCAGAAAAATCGCAATTAGATTTTTTCTCCAAATCGTGCAGCCCTAGTGTGTGTGTTACCTGCGTCTGTGCGTCTCTCTCTACAAACAATTAAGCTGTAAGTTTAGTTACTTCAAATACAGCGATTTTATCACATTGTTGCAGAGGAATATAATATAGTTAGAGCTGTGCAAAAAATCGAATGCGATTTTCATGCGCATCTCGTCAGTAAAGCCGCTCCTGTGATTAGTAGTAAATCTCCAGCATGTGCTTTCAGATGGAGCGGCATTTACTACACAGAGCCGTAGTTCACTGACAAGCTACACAAAATCAGGTTCAAAATCGCAGATTTTGTGTAGCTTGTCAGTGAACTACGGCTCTGTGTAGTAAATGAAAATTGCAGGCCATTTTATTAATTAAAGTTGTGGGGCAGTGTTCACAAGAAGTCCAAAATGGAGGACTGAGCACTTTCACTCAGGCTACGTCCACATGAAGCAAGAGCTTTCCCCATCCGATCTTTTTTTCCCCCTCGTCTCAAGAAATATCTGCTTCCACACGAAACCACAAAACCGACACAACACGATGTAGTATACAAAGTACGTGGCACTGTAATTCTGCCACAGAGATACACTAAAAACGGAGAAGACTTGGACTATGCGCATAAACCTTGCACGCGGTATACAAACAAACATGGAACAATACATTTATTAATCTGTGTTAATGTTAGTTAATAAAAAGACAATCGTTCGGTGTTTGTTCATGTTTTTGTTGCTGTTATGTGACGTAGCGGTGTCTAACTAGGGGCGAGACGTGGGCTGATGACGTCATCGTTTCAGAAAATATACGGATTCGCTGTCCACACGAAAACGCAAGGGTGGCGTTTTCAGATTTATCCACTCTGGGACCCGGTTTAAAAAAAAATATAGGTTTCACTCTCCCAAAACGCCGGATCCGTGTGGACGAAACGCCTATACGATACAAAATGTATGCGTATACAGCTAAACGCGTCTCCGTGTGGACGGGGCCTCAGACTCTCGAAACACGGCCTCTTCTTTTCTCTTCCTGTGCTTCATTATGTAAATTAGACTTTTACGTATTCAGATGATGGTGAATATTTCATGATTTGGCCAATGGGCTAAATTTAGAAAGTGATGTCAGCAGCTTCGAGACTAATTTTACTAACAGTGACATTTCTGAAGGAAACACAAGCAGTCCAGTATCTATTAGCAAAAATTGGATTCAAAGTACAGCCACCTCATTAAATTATTATTATTTTTTATTTAAAGACAGCCAAATTAAGTTTCTTAATGGTGATGTGCATTTTTTCCAGTTAAAATACTTTCTCCAATCCCAATTTTAACTACACAGACAACTGTAAGCAAGCCATTCATAGGTTGGCTTTCTGAAGAGCGTAAACACTATGACACTGACTGTTCACTGATTGCCTGATGGCATTACAAGAACATTTTGCGATCTCAAGGCCTTCACTAGTGGCTACCCTAAGCTGTGACAGGAATCAGAAAGGGAAAAATATCCATTATCCATAAAATTAATTTCATGCTTTTAAAGGTGCAGTATGTAGAGTTTAGTGGCATCTAGCGGTGATGTTGCAAATTGCAATAAACTGATTAGCCCCTCCCCTTGAGAAGCTACCGTTGCGGAAACAGGACAAAGATGTCGTCATCTGAGACAGCAGAGAGTAGCCAGTCAAGCGTTGAGGTTTCTTTACAAAGATAAATTAAGAAATTATATGTAATTAATTATTTAGTAAACCGATATGTTATTGCGAATATTATTGTTACGTTTATCATTTTCGCTTCTTTGACTATGAAGATTGACACTGTCGTATGGAAGCATACAGGTAGCAAAATTCAATTTAAAATGCAATAGGAGTATTCTGACATTATTTCTATAGCATTGTTTGAATATTGTATAATGATGAATACTGTATCAATGAATATTGAATATTGTCCCACTGATAAAAACAGATAGTTACGTATCTTTGAATACATGTGAAGTGGAAATAAAAATCAAGAATAGGCTGAACAGTACCATGATAATATGTCAGTAACATTTCCCACTCTCGTCTTTTATTTAGATCAAAAGGCAGGTAGGTGTGTGACACATGAATAAATAGGCCTAATTGTGAATATTATACTAAATAGAAATTAAGTTTAAATGTATGAATGTAAGCGTGTAGCATACTCCGTTCACATGAAAAGAAGCTAGAATCAGTGAACGTAACCTTAATACTGACAAAAATTAGCAGGGTTTGGGACAGTTAAAGTCCCTTTGGTTGGAGAGTACGGCATGTCTTAAAATTGTATTAGTTTCATTACATACTAAATTGGTTGATGCTTCTCTGAGGCTTCTTTATCATGTTGGCTTGAGAAAGTCAACATATATTTAAACATTATTAATTTTTATCATGAGAGTAATTGATTCCACCTAGAGCTTTAATGCTTCACCAAACTCAGCTCAGACCTTCAGACTGGTCTGACTCACGTTGCTATATCGTTTTTTAATTGGTCCAGCCCTCTACGAACACTTTGGCAATTGAATCGCCATTGGCTAGTAAATTTTTTAGTTTACTCGCCAGACTCATAAATAAACTCATAAACGTTAAATACAGGTGCGTTGCACATCCATTCAGATGAACTGAAAAACAGCACAGATCGCTTGGCGGAGAGTGAAACTCTGATGCGCTCAGTCAGAGAGTGTTCGGCGAGTGAAAATATATCTGAGCTAGACTTATACTTATACCTCCAACTCACACACTGGCGAGTAAAATCTGAGAATTTATTAGCAATTGGCTAATATTAGACATCATTTAGTCGCCCGGAGTGAAGATTTAGTCGCATATGCGAGTGATTTACTCGCAATGTAGAGGGTTGTGGTCGAACTTACTTTCCCAAAAAATTCCATTGACTTACTTTATCTGAGCAATGAAGGCCGTAATACTTAATTCTGTCCACTAGAGGGGGAACATAAGAAATCTTTTAGTCTAGGCTACTCTTTCTCTGTTTACATCAGTTTAAATGACAAATAAATGCATGAATTACATCTGTACTGCCATAAATAGGCCATATCTGTGTACGAGAACAAGTTTCACACTTCAAGCTGTAAAACTACTTAAAGCTTTCCATTCGGGTTTCCTCAAGCCTACTTCAAAATTTGTTCACAGACTTCACTCTCTAGTTTCTTTTAAGATATTGTTTATTCACACTGTTTTATGCATTTAATTTTATGCATCCAGCTGGAACTTTTATTTGTCATGAGCTCATTTTAAGATGTACAGGTGTTGATAAATCACATTCAATTAATGTGAAGAGCTAATGTCACTGTTCTCAGTCCTGCTCCTGGAGGGCTAATGTCTGTTTTTACTCTGCCAAATTTGTTTTCCTTTCCTTTCATAAAGTACAGAGTTCAAGTTACCTCAGAGTGTTACAATTACAGGATTTTGCAGAAACTTGAAAAGCTACTACACTTAACTGTAATATGAAATATTGTTACTGAAAAGTGTTATAACAATCAAACATAATTAAAATAATTTATTTACTTTTTCAACAAAGGCAGGGTTTCTGCGGGGCATTGAAAATCATTAAAAGTCATTAAATGACCTATAATAACAGTCATTCAGGACTTCCATTCAAAACCTCAGGAAGTCAAACAATTTAAATTCATGTTTCTAATAGACACATTTATAGCAGAACCTCAAGTAAATTACATGTTATTTTGTTAAGTCATGATATACAGGTGGGAGCTTTTTCAATTTATCACTCAGAACGACTTAGAATAGCCTACCACACCTTTCTTAAAAGACTTATTCAGCGAAGTACAGCAGGATGCAGGTATTGGTTGAGTATTCTTTTAGGTATAAAATATCTTTATTGTGATGCCAATGTCCATTTATAGTCTTTACACAGCAGCTTGGCTCCTTAAAGCTGCAGTCCGTAACTTTTTTTTGGTTAAAAATGATCCGAAATCAATATTTGAGCAAGTACATAACCAGCCAGTGTTCAAAACTATATTTGGGTTAAAAATTATCCGAAATCAATATTTGAGCAAATACATAACCAGCCAGTGTTCTAAACTATCGCCTTACTTTAGCCCGATTCACAACGGTCAGCTTATAATAATGTTTTCTAATTTGAGTGGTACGGGTAGGTTTTCGCAGGAAATTAGAGCATGCCGCTGCGTCATTACGTCACTTCTGTAAACAAAGAATTTGTCCCGGCTGCTAGGCTATCGCATGTGAGGATCCTGCAGGTGGTTGATCGTTTATAGCCTTTTCTCACAGCAGCTGGAATAATTAAATATATCATTTTGATGGCGGATTGTAATCCAGAAAGGATTGTGTGTTTATGAAACATGTGAATGAAATTAAATTATATTCCAGTTTTAAATGTGCTTTGATCACAGATAGCCTGGGATTACACAACATTTGTATTTTAAAGACAACCAGTTCGAAGGGAGCATAATTTGCTTTATGGGTTAAAAGAATTTCTTAATATGAAATTCGAGTGGTATGACAATTAGAGATTAGACTGTACAGAAATTGAAATCTACTCGCTTATACACACTATACTCATAGTCACGCAATGCTGATGTTGTCAACATTAACAATTTGAGAATAAAGTATAACAAATAATAATAATTTGCACGGTTTGATGTGATATGAGCTAATTTAGATTTAAATCACCATTGGTAGCGAGATTTATTGTAATGCTTTTTTCCTCAGTTGGTCAGAACAAACGTGGCAGACTTGTTAAGATGACAATATCCGGTGAAAATGCTTATTTGAGTCATATATTCCAAGACGTAGGCTAGAATCTGTGAATACAAAGTACAATATCCACACCGGTGTGGTGAATGACTGCCACACATACTCCTCAAAACATTAGATTCATCCGCGCTGGAGCCGTGCCGCCGCACAACCCACGCAAGGAAGATAATTCCGCACACAGCTGCAATTGCAGGTTTTCAAACAGAGATGGCGACAAAGAGGCAAAACTTACAGACTGCAGCTTTAAATGTTTAAAAACCAGCTAATTTCAAGATGCTGACGTCACGTCTGGTCGTCACGTGGTTCACCCGCAGTGTATGACGCTCAAATCTCAAGACATTCGGTTTGACGTTCGATCGGTCGGTCGTTCGAACGTTTGATTTTAGCACGGAGTACGCGCCATATATTTCTCTGTTCATGCTCCACTTCATCTGCTAGTGAATTCAACGATCTTATCAGATCTCCAGCCGCCATGGTTAGAACGATCCAAACGTAACACGCTTCTGCCAATCCCCGCCTTGAAGCAATGATTGACTGAGGGTGGGCGTGTTTAAATGTAAATTTAAAAACAGAAATGCATTGCCATTTTGAATATTGCATTGCCATTTTGCATATTAAATTGAATTTTGCAACCTGTATGCTTCCATACTGTCAGCTCTTGTGCAAAATAATACGAGTGGTCCTCCATTTGTTCAAATATTTCTTATACTTCTTCTACGAACGACCTCTGCTTCTAATTAACCACACGATGACGACTACTACTACTACTTTGTGCGTATTCAACATAGCGACGATGCAAGCTGCCTCTAAAAACACAAGGAAGAAACGAAGAAGAACAACAGTGACGAAACACACTCTGTAGAGTAGTTTGTCCGTTTAGGGCTACTGTAGAAACATGGCGGCGCAAAATGGCGACTTAACCATAGAGGGGGACCCGCGGTGTACGTAGATAGAAATTGGTTATTCTAAGGTAATTAAAACATAACTGTGAATTTTGTAAGGTACTTATACACCACTGAAAACATAGTTTAGTATGTTACATTGCATTTCTGTAAACAGATTCTCAAAAATATTACACATTGCACCTTTAAATGCGCCATCCAAAACAGGTCTACAATCTTTTATTTACTTTGCATCTGCTACAATGCAAAACAACACGCATTTCTCAACATCAATGTTAACAAATGAGAGTTCACATCGGAAACATGAGCAGCATCACATTTCCAATGCATACACTCTTATTTACATTGTCAACACATTTGTTGTTCATCCTGCACTGCTCACAGATACTCCACTGTTGTTGCACTTGTGAGCGATCTCTAAACGGTCAGGACGCTGCGCTTGACTTGCACTTTTTTTGTTTCAACCACATCACATTAGGCATGGGACGATAACCTGATAACCTCAGGTTGGTACGAGCAGTCAGTGAGAGTCAGCTGTGTGTGGGATGGCCGAAGGAGGTGAATCCCTGGAACTTTTCCCCCCGTCGAAGATGATGTCTGCCATATGGGAATTTTAGTGCCGATCGCTAAATAAATACTTCCAGGTCGTACATAAACTATATATCTGTGTCATCTTAATTTCTCCCTCTTTCACCCCCGACCAAGAAAGAGACCAACCTGCCGTTTGTTTTAGTGTTGAAATAAATACTATTTGGCTTGCTACCGAGGCAGATAACATGGCTAATTAACTAGCTAACGTCAACTAGTTTCCTCCCTCACGTTACTTCACAGAGCGAGGAATAGCAGACTAAAGTTTTTGATTATTGAGCTGCAGGTTTAGGCTCACTTAAGTGGCTGCACTTCAATGATGTTCCGTACAGATGACGTTTTAGCGCCGATCGCTAAATAAATACTTCCAGGTCGTACATAAACTATATATCTGTGTCATCTTAATTTCTCCCTCTTTCACCCCCGACCAAGAAAGAGACCAACCTGCCGTTTGTTTTAGTGTTGAAATAAATACTATTTGGCTTGCTACCGAGGCAGATAACATGGCTAATTAACTAGCTAACGTCAACTAGTTTCCTCCCTCACGTTACTTCACAGAGTAAGGAATAGCAGTCTAAAGTACGTACTGTATCCTACTTTTCTGCGATTTAGTACAATAATTAAATTTAGCTGGTATCACGTCTATACTTTTAAGCCTCCTGCCATTGTTTACATCTGTTCAAAATCACGACATTTAAA
>NW_015544226.1:98103-107978 GCF_001515605.1 Sinocyclocheilus anshuiensis | reverse complement strand
TTAAATCACCATTGGTAGCGAGATTTATTGTAATGCTTTTTTCCTCAGTTGGTCAGAACAAACGTGGCAGACTTGTTAAGATGACAATATCCGGTGAAAATGCTTATTTGAGTCATATATTCCAAGACGTAGGCTAGAATCTGTGAATACAAAGTACAATATCCACACCGGTGTGGTGAATGACTGCCACACATACTCCTCAAAACATTAGATTCATCCGCGCTGGAGCCGTGCCGCCGCACAACCCACGCAAGGAAGATAATTCCGCACACAGCTGCAATTGCAGGTTTTCAAACAGAGATGGCGACAAAGAGGCAAAACTTACAGACTGCAGCTTTAAATGTTTAAAAACCAGCTAATTTCAAGATGCTGACGTCACGTCTGGTCGTCACGTGGTTCACCCGCAGTGTATGACGCTCAAATCTCAAGACATTCGGTTTGACGTTCGATCGGTCGGTCGTTCGAACGTTTGATTTTAGCACGGAGTACGCGCCATATATTTCTCTGTTCATGCTCCACTTCATCTGCTAGTGAATTCAACGATCTTATCAGATCTCCAGCCGCCATGTTTCGAACGATCCAAACGTAACACGCTTCTGCCAATCCCCGCCTTGAAGCAATGATTGACTGAGGGTGGGCGTGTTTAAATGTAAATTTAAAAACAGAAATGCATTGCCATTTTGAATATTGCATTGCCATTTTGCATATTAAATTGAATTTTGCAACCTGTATGCTTCCATACTGTCAGCTCTTGTGCAAAATAATACGAGTGGTCCTCCATTTGTTCAAATATTTCTTATACTTCTTCTACGAACGACCTCTGCTTCTAATTAACCACACGATGACGACTACTACTACTACTACTACTTTGTGCGTATTCAACATAGCGACGATGCAAGCTGCCTCTAAAAACACAAGGAAGAAACGAAGAAGAACAACAGTGACGAAACACACTCTGTAGAGTAGTTTGTCCGTTTAGGGCTACTGTAGAAACATGGCGGCGCAAAATGGCGACTTAACCATAGAGGGGGACCCGCGGTGTACGTAGATAGAAATTGGTTATTCTAAGGTAATTAAAACATAACTGTGAATTTTGTAAGGTACTTATACACCACTGAAAACATAGTTTAGTATGTTACATTGCATTTCTGTAAACAGATTCTCAAAAATATTACACATTGCACCTTTAAATGCGCCATCCAAAACAGGTCTACAATCTTTTATTTACTTTGCATCTGCTACAATGCAAAACAACACGCATTTCTCAACATCAATGTTAACAAATGAGAGTTCACATCGGAAACATGAGCAGCATCACATTTCCAATGCATACACTCTTATTTACATTGTCAACACATTTGTTGTTCATCCTGCACTGCTCACAGATACTCCACTGTTGTTGCACTTGTGAGCGATCTCTAAACGGTCAGGACGCTGCGCTTGACTTGCACTTTTTTTGTTTCAACCACATCACATTAGGCATGGGACGATAACCTGATAACCTCAGGTTGGTACGAGCAGTCAGTGAGAGTCAGCTGTGTGTGGGATGGCCGAAGGAGGTGAATCCCTGGAACTTTTCCCCCCGTCGAAGATGATGTCTGCCATATGGGAATTTTAGTGCCGATCGCTAAATAAATACTTCCAGGTCGTACATAAACTATATATCTGTGTCATCTTAATTTCTCCCTCTTTCACCCCCGACCAAGAAAGAGACCAACCTGCCGTTTGTTTTAGTGTTGAAATAAATACTATTTGGCTTGCTACCGAGGCAGATAACATGGCTAATTAACTAGCTAACGTCAACTAGTTTCCTCCCTCACGTTACTTCACAGAGCGAGGAATAGCAGACTAAAGTTTTTGATTATTGAGCTGCAGGTTTAGGCTCACTTAAGTGACTGCATTTTTTTTTCCATTTAAAAGGATTTTTATTTTTTTACAGAAAAGAATTTATGTTCTGATTATTGTTGAGCTGCAGGTTTAGGCTCACTTAAGTGGCTGCACTTAATTTAATTAAGAAGAATTCAGTTATTTATTTTAATTATTTAGCCTGACATGTTTACTGTTCCAAAATGTTCTATGTTTCTTAAAAATAAAATGTATTGTGTCCAGTGGGAAAATAAAAGTTGTTTTTTACCCAGATATTTAAAAAATAAAATTTTAGAGCTGTAATCGCAATACCGTGATATTTTTTTTATCTAAGGTTATCATACCGTCAGAATCTCATACCGGCCCATGCCTACATCACATTATTAACAGTGATTTTTGCAAGGTCATTCGGTGTAGAGCAGAAATTACACACTTTAAAGAAAAATGTAAAGCATGATTTAACTTCAGCGTAGCGATTATTAAGTGAGCTGCTGAATTACAATCATTGGCCTCAACTAGTTAAGTCTTTTGATGTTTGTAATACTGCTTTGGCTTAAACGCTTCAGTACAAGCTTCCAGCAATAACTCTCCTTCCAAACAAGGCTCATCAAGTGCTCATCAAACATTAGACAGAACTGCCCGTTCACTCTTATCATAACCTTTCTTGACACAGTTTCTTCTTCATCACTGTCACTCTTTAAATAAGTGAATGGAGAAATTCACAGATTTCTGGTGCACCCAAGATTACTCAGAGACCCCCAGTGCTATGCGAAACGTGAAGAACATACAAGGATGGTCACGCAA
Source organism: Sinocyclocheilus anshuiensis (assembly GCF_001515605.1). Taxonomy (NCBI): domain Eukaryota; kingdom Metazoa; phylum Chordata; class Actinopteri; order Cypriniformes; family Cyprinidae; genus Sinocyclocheilus; species Sinocyclocheilus anshuiensis. Next base: position 105,308 of record NW_015544226.1, on the reverse strand, counting down.
TTATGAACCCCTCCTCCACTCCTCAGTCGTGAGGCTTTATGAAATATTAAAGCTAACTAGCTGTCGCAGGATGCTCCCTGAGGCACAGGCAGTCGTGCTTTTTATTAGTGCACTGAACTGCAATTGATGTGAAGTTTCACAGGGTGTAATCATTTTATTTGATCGCATATTGATATCTACCCATTTCACAGCAAACACTTACCATATTTTCAGGAATATAAGTCACTTTTTTAAAATCATCTGAAACATTCTGCAACTTGTATTCCAAAGTGGCTTATATAACGCAATTAACGCCAATCATGCAAAGCATGCACAAAGTGAAGTCATTAGGACTCATGCCGAATATGACAGGTAGGCGAGCCCACATTTATTTGTATAGAGTTATTTCCCACACTCTGGCAGTTTCAGTTTCTCTTTAAATAATTTTTATTTAAACTGTGTGTTTATAGTAAATGTTGAATGATGAAAATGATGAATACCACCATAATTTATGCTTGTTTTATACTTACATTTTTAATTCCTGTTCTGAATACAGGCAAGTTTAAAGGATGTGGAGTGAGGGGAACTAAAATGTTTTTGTTTCGCTTTATTTAAACATTTACTTTTATTTAACGGTATTTTACATAATTTCTGAACGTAATTAAAAAAAAAAAAAAGTGTCTTATACACTGGTCCGACCTATCTGTGTTGCTTTTCTCTAAACAGTGCTATTTTGACCCTGTGTGACTTGTTTTCTGGACAATATGTTAAGTGACAGAATTTCAAATATGGTAGACTATTAATGTGACAGATACAGATCTGTATATTTTGAGTGCATGAGAATTCAGACTCACAGTTCATCTCGTTGCCTCTGTGACAGCACCATTTTAGCAGGAGAGTGGGGGCGCTGTCTCTGCCCCAAGTAGGGAGCTGGCAAACAGTCCCGAGCAGCTCCTCAGCAGGACAAATTGTTGGATGAGGCACGCAATATCACACTTTTGTGCAAACTGATGTCACTTTTGCAGCTTGGAGACTTCGTCCACAGCGACACACAAGACAAAATTGATGACCCACTGGAACTAACACCAATTTGATTCACTTGCCATCTAGGGAAAATGAGAGGGGGAAAAAAGAATAAGTAGAAAAAGAAACAAAAGCAGTACATACAAGATAAATGTGAAGTGGCAATAATTCTGACCTTGACCTGACTGAAGTCTAAAATGCCTTCAGCCATTTAGCCAGACAAAAACCTTTACAAACACAATAAAAGAGGGAGCCATTATTCATCTATTAGCATTCTTACTCACTCTCCAACTTATATTAAATCAAACTGGAATTCTGAGCATGTGTGCTCACAAGAAACCATCATGGCCAACCCAAACATCTACAATAACATTTAGCCCCTCGATGACAACCAGACTGGAAGTGCTGGAGGTGGCGTGGCGTAAATCTCCTCTGCTAATCCTGAGGGGATGGTGGTCCAATTAAACAGTTGTCCAGACGAATAGTGGGGTGATGGGGACTGAGACAAGACTTTGTAATCCTTTCGGTCGGTTTTGACAGCCCGTAAATATCCACTCTAATCTGTGCAGTGCAAACTAAAATAGCTTGACGCAGGTGAAAAATGCCTAATCTGGCCTTCAGAGAGCAGATGAGATATCCAGACATGTGGCCATGTTTTGGACTTGGGAAAAAATATCAAATATTATGTTTAATGCAGTTCATTCTAAAAATACATTAATACAATTTTCACTTCAACAGCCCTTTCATTTGGATGCGACAAGACATTTTGCTGCCATTATCAAAACAGTTTATGACCTGGATGGGGATTTAAAAAAAAAGAAAAAAAAAAAAGAAATGCCTTACGTCTCTGAAGTAATTTAATTGTAATTTTTTGGCTCTACTGCCAATACATATCCTTTGAGGACATTCACAGTAGTTCTCTTTAAACCAAACCCAAACGTCTTTCATTTGACCCCAAGCTGAATATTCTTTATAATCACAATGTACCTGAACTTTTATGTACTTCGGCTGTTATTATTATTACACTGAATATTCAATATTTCAATAGTAATTGCTTTACATCCATCCTCAAGTCTATTTTTGGCTGAAAACTGAAGGAGGATTTTTAAAGCGGTAATTCACACAAAAATGAAAACTGTCACCATTTAAGCACCATTTACTCATTCTCATGTCGTTTCAAACCAGTATGAGCTTCCATTTACCATATTTGATGTGCTCTATGTGTGTGCACTGATTAATGCTTGTGTATAAAAGCCTAAATGAAATCTGTAACTAACTGCACCATGGTATTGTGGCAGAAATGTGGGATATTCATATCGAATTTTATTATATTATTAATATAGACATGTATTAAATGTATTAAATGAGTAATGAAATATAAATACATTATTTTTGTGATTAATCTGTAGCGTCTGTGCATTTATACGAAATGTATTTAGACTACTGTTTTCCATACAAATACCTAGAAACCATATAGTTACATTTTGTGTGGTTTTAACTGTGGTTACCATTATCTAAAATGTATGGTACTATGGAAGACCAATGGTTTATTTTAATAAAACTCAAACAGTCAGAATAATTACATTTCACAATATAAAAATGAGGTTGTTAATTTTTATAGATCTTCCTGTTTTTGATAATGAACATAAATTTACATCTGCATCATAACTCAAGCTACTACTACTGTCAACTCAAGCTACTGTCAAATGTGTATTTCTAAGAGACAAAACATTTAATATCGATACTGCAGCCTGCACTGCAAACTGTGCTGAAGATATGTCAAAGTCAGGGGACACAAATGAACACAACTGATTTGAAACAAGAAATTAATTTTTCTATTAAGATATTTACAGTATGTTAAGGAAAAATGACTTGAAAAGTGTAAAGAATTAAAAAACGTGAAGTGTTTGTCATGTTCGGACCATAAAGAGTAGTTTAAAAACACAATTAACAGTCTGGTTTCTACAACTTTAACTCAGGACCAAAATTCTGCCTTTAAACTTAAAAGAAATAAAGATTTGAATTTTATTGTGATAATTATTGATATCGAGTGATATGAAAACTTTATCATGATAATTTTTTGGCCCTATCACCCAGCCCTAGTTATACGGATGTCTTTTTGAGAAAATAATAAAGATATCTTCATTTGTGTGTTAAAGATGAACAAAAGTCTCATGAGTCTGGAACGACACGAGTGATTACATTTTCAGAATTTAAATTTTTTGGTGAACAATCACTTTAAGTCTTTTGTGTATAACTAACAATAGTTTGAAATGCACTACTGCCTAACATAATTAAATATAAAAATCATGTTTGGAATAACACGATTGTGAAAATAAAGTTTTGAGCACTTAGCGTGCTCAATTTTTCTATTAAGATAATTAAGTTCTATTAAGTTGGCCCACATGCCAACATGCCAACCCCTCAGAGGACCTCAGATGATGCCAACCCTGAAACAACATACAGAACTACCAAATTTTGCTATAAGTTTGATTGCATCATATAATAATTGCTGTTAATAGTGTTCATCGTCTGTTTGATTACGTCTTTAATTGATTTTTCCATACATTTCTGCCATATGTTTATTAACTGACAGTCTCCACTGATAAGCTATTACTAAATATTGTAGAAACCTAATTTGCTGTAAAGTTGCTTTGCAACGATTTGTATCGTGAAAAGCGCTATACAAATAAACTTGAATTGAATTGAATTAGCGTTCTCGTTGCACATTTCACAGTTCATGTGGAACAGTCAAAAACAGTAAATTGCTCTGAGGCCACTAAAAAAAAAAAACTATCAAAAGCCCTATACTATGGAAGAATATTCAGTACTTTTTTCAAAAGCAATTGCAAATTGTATTTTCAATCGTGTTTTCCACATGTGGACGCATAAATTGTGACAATCCAAATGCAACTGCAAATCTTGCATTACCGTTTGCATTTTCGCTTTCGCGAACGCACAGTGACTGCCACATTTCAAATGAAAAAGCAAAGTCCATTTGCAACTGTATTTCCCATGTCTTATGAGTTATAAGCCTGTCATATTTAAATAGCAATATTAATTACCACATTTGCTTTTTCACTCTCTCTGCGTCGTGCATTTAACCTGCAAAAACTCAAATGGAATTGCAATTCCTTTTGCATTTGAATTTCTGATGTCCACACGGAAAGCTGTCAATCAATATGAGGGGGCGTGTTTGTATTGGGAGGTGACGTCACTCACAGAGAACCGTGCCCAATCTTTGATCAATGGAGGTAATCGGTAAAGGCTCCGCTAAAGGCAGCTGCTAATCAATTCGTGCCCGTGTCAACGAACAGACAACCTTCTTGGCACAATACATAATTCTGTCTTTTTAACCCCAAATGCAGCGATTATCCCCTGCTAACAGCGGGAGCAACAACGGTACGCACGATAGGTCAATATTCACTTTTTTTACCCCAAATGCAGCGATTATCCCCTGCTAACAGCGGGAGCAACAACGGTACGCACGATAGGTCAATATTCACTATTACCCAAACGCTTTTCACCGGTCTCAACATTTCTCCCCGTTTCTCTCACTCCGATTGATGCAAGTAAACAGACAGTGCAATTCTACACTTATTACAGTACATTTTATTCCTTTCTTTTAATCTGTAAAAGAGCGCGTCACACCTGCCTCAACATTTTTTACTGTTTGAAAAAAAAACAAAAAAACAGTGCCAATCTATATTTATTGACCCATTTTCCACCTTATATATTTTATATTATTTCATATTTGAACTGTTTTAATCCATTATGGAGCACGCGTCCTGTGGACCGCGGCACCAAAGCATCGCGCAAGTCTCAGATCTCTCACTGTGTACAGCCATCTGACACTGCGATTGATGCACATGATTTTTAATATTATGACAGTATATGATATATACAATACATGACAGCTGCACCTAGATCGTTGGTGTAAACTGAAGACTCATCTAGGGTAGGCAGAGCAGGAGTAGCAGCATTGTCCGTTTTGTCGCATGCATCAATTGGAGTGTAAACAGACCAAGAGATCTTGAGGCAGGTGCTCTATTATAAGATGGGAATAAGATATAGGTGGCAAATAGGTAAATACGTGCAGATTTGCACTGTCTGTTTGTTTATGTGCCTCAATCGGAGTGCAAACAGTAAAAGATCTTGAGGCAGGTGACGCGCTCTCTATTACTACGGAAGTTCTAAGCGGCCATGCATTTTTTTTTCCTTCTTGTTTTCTCGTGATCACGACTTGATTTTCTCACGAACTCAACATAACAAAAGGTGTTCTCCAAGTTACACAACTGCGCCAGCAGGTGGCAGTATAAAACTACTGATGGGGAGTTGTATACTGTATATTAGGGCTGCACGATAAATCGCATGCGATATTTAATGCGCATCTTAAAAATCTCCATCACCTGGGTGCTTTCACATTGAAAGAATCGCACGAATATGAACGTGGTTTTGCGCAGCTCATCAGTGAACAACGGCTCTGTGTAGTTAATGCTGCTCAATGTGAAAGCACGCAGGTGATGGAGATTTACAGCTGATTACAGAACCGGCTTTCTGACAAGATGCGCATTAAATATCGCATGCGATTTATCGTGCAGCCCTACTGTATATCCAATATAGCTGTACGCGTTTGGGACAGAGGACCTTCTTCGTGATGGCTATAATTTATGCAGTTCATTACTGACATTTAATTAAACTTATAAATGTTAAATGCTTGAATAAATATGATAATTTTGCTTGAAATTGTATATGTTTTTGTTACGTTATTACTGCTGCACGACTCACAGTTTCTCATTTACAACGACTTATTTGTAATGTGCATCTTTCTTATTTTTATCTTTCTTGTCTTTATTGTTAATAAATGTATATTAATAAGAAATGTGATTGGCATATGTGTATAATTTAGTTCAGTGATGTTATACAGTGTTGTAGCCTAATCTTTTGTATTTTCTACATTTGTAGGAAACCATAAGTGTAGAATTGCACTGTCTGTTTACTTGCATCAATCGGAGTGAGATAAACTTGAGAGATGTTGAGACCGGTGAAAAGCATTTGGGTAATAGTGAATATTGACCTATCGTGCGCACCGTTGTTGCTCCCACTGTTAGCAGGGGATAATCGCTGCATTTGGGGTAAAAAAAGACAGAATTATGTATTGTGCCAAGAAGGTTGTATGTTCGTTGACACAGGCACGAACTGATTAGCAGCTGCCTTTAGCGGAGCCTTTACCGATTACCTCCATTGATCAAAGATTCAGCACGGTCGTCTGTGAGTAGTGTCGTCACCTCCCAATACAAACATGCCCCCTAGTATAGTCCCGCCCCCTCACATTGATTGACAGCTTTGCGTGTAGACATTGGAAATTCAAATGCAAAAGGAATTGTAATTCCATTTGAGTTTTGGCAGGTTACATGCGCGACGCAGAGAGAGTGAAAAAGCAAATGTGGTGATTAATATTGCTATTTAAATATGACAGGCTCCAACCCTCTACATTGCGAGTAAATCACTCGCATATGCGATTAATCTTCACTATGGGCGACTAAATTATGTCTAATATTAGCCAATGGCTAATAAATTCTCAGATTTTACTCGCCAGTGTGTGAGTTGGAGGCTGAGTATATGATTAGCACAGATATATTTTCACTCACAGAACACTCTGACTGAGCGCTTCAGAGTAGAGACCTGCACGGGACGGATTTTTCAGTCCCGCTCCCGCCCGTTCCCGCAAGATTCTGTCCCGCGCCCACTCGCTCCCGCAAAAATATATCTTATCTGGTCCCGTTCCCGCCCGCGACATTCATGTTTTGTCCCGCTCCCGCCCGCAAAAGCCCGCATAAAAGTAATCTATATAGATTGTTTTAAGTACATTGAAGAAATTTACATGAAATGGTTCTGTAACATCTCCTAAGCTCCACAACATCCCAGCATAAACATAAACTACTACCGATAAAATATTTGTTATTTAGACTAAGCATCAACATTCACAACCACTGTTATTTTTTACGGAAAGCAAGCATGGGCTGCTGCGTGCATGGTTTGGCATGGCATAATGCAAGCAGCACACTTCCTTTATCACAAAAAGCTGACATCTCAGTTAATCGCGATCTCATAAAGCTCTGTTATAACACTAAATATACTAAATATATGCACAATGAATCTTTCACAGTGTCTACACTTCGTGTGTTAAAATGAGAGGATTC
>NW_015544226.1:77627-97967 GCF_001515605.1 Sinocyclocheilus anshuiensis | reverse complement strand
GTATATCAGTCTGGCGAGTAAACTAAAAAATGTACTAGCCAATGGAGATTCAATTGCCAAGGTGTCCGTATAGGGTTGGGCTCATAACTCGTTAAATGGACTTTGCTTTTTCATTTGAAATGTGTCAGTCACTGTGCTTTCGCGAAAGCGAAAATGCAAACTGTAATGCAAGATTTGCAATTGCATTTGGATTATGTCACAATTTATGCACCCACAGGTGGAAAACGCAATTGAAAATACAATTTGCAATTGCTTTTGAAAAAAGTCCTGAATATTCTTCCATACTATACCACGTGTGTTTGGAGTATGTGTAGTAGAGGACAGAACAGAGCGCCGTTCATTCACTTTGAAGCATGCCACACATTCACGCAAACACATTAAGCCACACTAAGCCATATCAATATTTTGATTTTAATGTGATACACTGTGCAGCTCTAATCAGTAATACTGGATGCATTTATGTGAAGGTATTACTTGCCTTATAAACAACTAATTGTTAAAGTTATGATTCATGTCCCAAGCAGGGGAAACAAGTCAGCTTAACTTCCCTGCATTACACAAAAAGCAAAGGTCAGTATACATCTTTTAATCAAAAGGAAGTACAAGCTCTTCATACAATCCTTCTATAAAACTCACCAAACTCAACAATAGCTAATTTCTAAAATACCAATCTATCCCATGGAAAGCCCAAATACAAACAATCTTTTACTGCAATCCGAATTTCAACCTAACAAACTTATAAGACAGAATGTCACAGGATGTTGGCCATATTTAGGATTAAACAACCCAAAACATATGGCTTCAAATAGGGTTCCAATAACCACCGCTTGACTCACACAGAAAGCCAGATCTGGCGAGACAGTGTCTAGACCAATTCTGAGACTGTTAAATGCTTTCAGCTCTATAATATAATGATTTATTTAAAAACATGCCTGGGCACATCAATGCTATGTTATAGCACAAAGACAAATGTGATGCATGAAATGAGGAGATAATATGCCTGGTCGCACTGGTGCGACTTTCTCAGTTGGTCGCACCAGCACTAGGGGTGTGCGATATATATCGTCTGCGATAATATCGTAATAAAATGCCCATAAAATGTAAAAATCTGTTTAAACTTATTGGAAAAGATTAATTTCTATCAGTATGAACTGACCACCACACAGAATATGAAGAATATTAAAAACATTATGAGTCAGCTGTCTTCGGCAGTCCTTAAGGTACCAGCATAATAACACACTCAGCAAAATATCGTCTAATTATCGTCATCGATAAAATCCCAGAAAATATCGAGATATTATTTTTTGTCAATATCGCACACCCCTAACTATCACATGATTTGTATTTTGTTGTGTTTTTTTTTTTTTGCTACAACATGGGATTAATCAATGCATGCTGATTGAACAGTTTTTTCAGGAATCTCACTTTACCTTCTGAATGGCCGTGTTGAATGTCAATATGACCAATTAGGATATTGGTAGATCTTCCATTATCAATGACACGGGCACACTCTCACATTCTTTGGTGTAGATGTCCTAATCATAAATGATAGATAGTGGGCGGAGGCAATTTTGTCAGCAGTCTTTTTTCTGAGATTGTCTGCTATCACTCTTATAAATTGGGCACAGGCCATGTCGTTGGCATAAGTGGGATAAACATTCAGCCTGTTCTTTTTCATCAGTATTATTTGTGATTTGAATTTTGTGAACGGGAGTTCCTCTTTTGCTATGTGACGCTTTTGAATTTGCAATCTTGGTGTCATGTTTTACAAGAAAATATAATTGTCTGTTGTGCTTACATCTTTACACCTGTCACTTTCTAAGACTAAAATCAATGCTTGAAAGATGAATTCATCAATATTCTTAATAAAAAGCACACAAAAAAAAAAACCGAACAATGACAAACTACATAACATTTATTAACAAAAACAAATAAGACGAGGCATGGCACTCACCACATGATGTACTATATATACACGTATATTGATAATAATTTACAGATTTAGCAAAGCACTCCTACTGACAGCGCCTCTCTCAGTCTCTTCACGTGATCAGTGAAATCTGACTCCTGCTGCACTGTGCTGTGGCTCTGCAGCGTTAGACCTGTCGCAATAATCAATATATCGACTTATCGCACAATACATGTTAGGGCCGTCAAAAAAAATTCGAATTTCCAATATTAGTCTAATTTAAAATAAAAATCCACATTCGAATACAAAAACGTTGCATTCAAATTTTAGGTGTGCATCAGGCTGCCTTATCAGTGGCGCACGAGATAAAATGACGATGTAAGTGTCGTTGCATTATAATGTCTTTGTTAGCCTATCCAGTTGAAGCCACTAGATGCGGCGCTGCCGCGTTGTTCATTAAAATATTGCGGAAAAAGAACATCAATGCGGAGAAGATCTTGTTTACATCAAAGCTGAAACCAAGCAGTTCACACAGAACACATATTTCGTGAATTTTCTAGAGGGATATCTATCACCATTGCATTTCGCACAAAAGAACCGCATGTTTAGAAAGCCATGTAAAATTAATGCAAGTTTAACTTTGAAAAAAACATATATCGAGACTTTACAGCGGGTTTTTCCCCCATCCCACTGCATCTCATATTTTTAAATGAAAAACGTACTCTGTGTGATTGGCTTGCCGCGCCTTTGTATTAAACTATGCATACATACATGATGCTGTTTTGTTTATAGTTGTTTAAGCAACTTAATTATAATTGGTTTATAAACATTGTTGTAAACATTATGCACATTTTTTCACATATAGTCATGTTATCTTATGCTTTGAATAAACGTGCATTAGTAATATTTTGCTCAATGCGCCCTCTTGTGGCCTCAGAAGAGAAGCCAAAAGCTTTTCTTCACCCTAACTGAAATTATGCATTTTAAATTTGAATATAAATTCAAATTTTGATAATATTTAAGTACAAAATTCGAATTTACTTTTTCAGCCATTTTGACAGCCCTAATATATGTACATGATAGAGCCCGACCGATATGGGTTTTTTGGGGCCGATACCGATATTTGGGAGTAAAGAAAATTAAAAATAAAAGGCAGATATCGATATATCGGCCGATATTCTTTGTATATATTATAGTACAGTACCAGTCAAAAGTTTGGACACTTTCCCATTCGTGTGTCCAAACATTTGACTGGTACTATATATAGAATACAGTATATACATACACAGAATATATATACATAAACACATTTTTTGCAATGATCACTCAAATGTGGTGATCAAACACTTATAATGACGCGACAAAGATATGTAATGATGGAGGCACACTTACGGTCGAATAAGACAACGCTTGAATGCTGCTGCCTGAACAAGAGACCGCCTTACTGAAGTGAAAGTGTTGGCTGGTGTCACTATCTCACGAATGCGCCGGCGGATCTCCACCAAATCCGGGGGATCCCTTCAGCTCGAGAAGCCCTCTCGAACGCCACCCTCCGCGCATCGGTAGCCCCCCGGGATCGCTAGATCGGTCAGCTCCGGACCGCAAATTTAACCGCCCGTAACTCCCGAACCCCGGGGGCTATAGACGCGGAGTTAAATTAACAATTATATATAAAATATTAAACTTTTAAGAACCCAAACACACTGTAAACAATTCTACATCAGTAAAACACTGACCATAACCTACATTAAGGTTGAAACAATGACAGCAAAAGTTTTTGCCATTTAACCCTCTGGGGTCTGAGGGTGTTTTGGGGCCCTGGAGAAGTTTTGGCCTGCCCTGACATGTGTTTTTTTTCAGTATCTTAAAAAAAATGTAATGGCTAAAGTCTGATAACACTGTATTCAGCACAAACTGGGCTACAATAATATGTGAGCAACATGAATGTACATGTTTGTGCTTTTGAGAAAACAATGTTTATACGTGGTTAGTGAAAAACTATTTTTTTTAAAGTCACTGACATAAGGACATAAAACACATACTTTTGAGAACTGAATGTGGTAGACTAGAGTTTTTGCTACAAAATTATGTGAAAATTATCCCGTTCACTTATTTACAGAAAACAATATATTGATTTAACATTTGTAAAACATGTTTTGTGACAGAATGCCCTTATGCGAGGGAGTGACAATGGCCATGAATATTTAGTGATTCACACCTGAGAGATAGCGTTAACCCTCACACTACTTTTATATCTTGTGGTTTTAGATGTTAAAACATTAAACAAACATCCTGGCGTTGTGAGACATTTAGACAATGAAATATCACATATTTCAAAATGTTTCACTTGATTTCAAACATGTAGTCAGGAATTAGAAAAGTCTAACTAGTAAAATGTGTACAAATTATGTCACAATAACAACAGATGCAAGTAATCTTAGGCTACTCATCAGAGTGATATTCTCCACAGGATCTAGCTGCGCGACGCATTGCGTTGTGAGGTAAATTCTGGGTTATTTCTCTCAGCGCGTCTTCCAGAAACAAAAAGTAGCCGGGATGAACTCGTCACGTTTGTTTATGCGGAGGCGATGTGGGCGTTTACATGCGCGCGCGTCTCACGTGGATGTTTAGAATCTGCCTTTTGGCCATGCATTCATCATAGATTTGTCTGTGATACTTCTGCAGGTGCTGATATAGGTTGGTTGTGTTGCCTCGCGAGGTCGACAGACAAAAATAATTCCAAAATAATTCCAAACATATGCGGTGCTTTTTCGTTTAGGTACCAAGTCGTCTGCAGACACACTTTGTTGGGAAGTTGAACTGCTGCTCCCGCTCGCGCTTATCTTTTCCAAATGGCGCTATTTGCTGGTTCAGTCAGCACGTGCAGTGAATGCTCCCTATTGGTTAAACTCTGCATCAAAGTAAAATGCGCATGAAGCAAACTGTGAAAAACTACGTAGATGCTTGTTAAATCTCTGATAGTCCTTCATCTAAATAATCGCAGCTCTTGCGATTTGAAAATCACACCCTTTCAAATCGCGATTTCGGTTTACAAACGATTAATCGTGCAGGCCTATCGGTCGGGCTCAAGTACATGACCTCAATCATTTTTGGTGACAATATACTGCCCATTATATTTATAAAAAATATATGTCACCATGTCTTTTGCAGCTTCTCGTACATAACGTGGTTAAGTTGGTGCTAGTTCAAATGTAAAAAACTGCTTCTACAAAAAAAGTTTCATCTGCAGATATGGCCTTGTTTAGGGATCTGTGCCTTTGTGCATACGGACATCTGACTGCTAAGTAGGGATTGTGTTTTTCAGCAATACAGTGCACCCCTTAATTTACAGAGAAAAGAAGGTGAGGGAAAAATCTCCATACAAGTTATTTGTAAATTTTTCTTTTTTTCTACTTGTTACTTTTCACTTTTTGTTAGAAAATGTTAATTTACTATTTATTAGGGGTGGGAATCTTTAGTCACCTAAAGATCCGATCCGATTCTGGGAGTCACGATCAGATTTCAGAACGATTCTTGATCTACTTTTCCCCCCTTTATTAATTAATTAGTTTACCGACTTGAGAATCTTAAAATTTTACCATTATGATGTATGGAGTGTAGATTGATGTGGAGAAAAAGTAATTTAAGGCAGTTTAACATAAGGCAGCAACATAACAAAATGTGAAAAAATAAAGGGGTAGGAATACTTTCGCAAGGCAATAGAAACATATTACAAACAACAAACAAAGAGTGCTTTCAGTATTTAAGATTATCTGAACGTTTTCCATTCCAGAACTGTGAGTGATTTTTCTTCATTTATACTGTTGTTTTTTACTATGACATCATAGACAGCGGGAGATCTATTAAGCATCTAGACTATTCCACGATCAGCTACTGTAAGTAGCACATATTCAAAAATAAAATAAAACAAGCCAATAAAACATTTCATTCATGGGGATGGACACAGAAACTAGCCTCATTATGAAACCTCTTATTAAATGGATGTCAACTTCTATCTATGTCTATCGTCTCTAAAGGCTGGAATACACTACACAATTTCTTGCCCTGATTTTCCACCGATTTACAGTCTGGAGAAGTTGATGTTAGTTGCCAAAGGTCAGAGCCATTCTGTAGATTAGAGATGACATAAAACCATTTTGAGACACAAGTGCATTAAACCACTTACACGGAGTCACGCACAGCCGCATGCGCGAGCAGTCTTCACAAACAAAGTGCGCGTCAGCATTTGAAACTGAAAGCAGCCTTCTGTTAGTGAGGTTCATATTTTAAATATTTAAGTCCACTGCATTCCAAACCAGATAAATGATGACTTCGTAGAGCATTTGTAAGGAAAATACCGACGGGCGAGGCTGCACACTTCAAGTGTAACATCAAACAAAGCGTGTGTCTCTCACAGCGCATCCGGTGCAATGAAGCCTGCGAATGTCCTTGTAATTTGCTTCAACCTTTCCGAACTTTATGAAAGATTATTTTACGGAAGGTTCGAGTGGTGTATGTGGGTGAGGAATTGGAAGCAAGCATAATACGGGTGTTTCTAAAGCAAACTCAGCGTCATCGCGTATCTGGTTACAAACTAAGCTCAGAATCGATTCTGAAATTCTCAGTATCGTTGGAGAGAGAATCGCATGCATCGATGGATCGATTTTTTCTTCCACCCCTACTATTTATTCAAGTTTTTTATTTTGATACTTAATTTCCATGATCTAAATATTCTTAAGAATTAAAAGGTTGTTGTCATTTGAAAGTGTGTGCATCGTCATGGCAGCGTCATCAGCTTGAGATCGGCCTTTTTAGAGACCGCCGATCAATCATCCCAACGTGATTATCGGCCGATCAATCGGAGCACCCCTAGCTTTTATATTATGATTATATACTCACTCAGTGACATAAAATGGTCTTAAAATGACAATAATATTATCGCAATTATTTCTGGGGCAATATATCGCACAACAAAATGTTATCGTCACAGGCCTATGCAGCGTGCGCTGTATGGAGCAGAGCAGCCCACGTACAAATGCGACCACGTCAAATTTTAGTTCGCACATTCTCAAAAAACGGTCGCAGTCTAGAGCCCTTCAATCATAAAAGCGCTAGCCTATAGTTTGGCTGCAGTTATATGCAAACTACTATTAAAACAAAAAAAATAACATTTCTGATTCTGGAAACTGACAAAAACAAGAAAAAAGCAAATATTCTGAAATGTCTGGTTCTCAATTTTGGTTTAAAGGGGACCTATTATGCCCTTTTTCAAGATGTAATAGTGGTCTTGGGTGTCCCCAGAATGTGTCTGTGAAGTTTCAGCTCAAAATACCCCACAGATCATTTATTTTAACATGTGAGAAATGTATTTTTTGGGGCATGTCTAAAAACAAAAAACAAAAAAAAAAACAATATTTAACGCGCATCTTATCAGTAAAGCCGGTTCTGTAATCAGCGGTAAATCTCCATCACCTGCGGTCTTTCACATTGAGCAGCATTAACTACACAGAGCCGCTGTTCACTGAAGAGTTGCGCAAAACCACGTTCACATTCGCGCGATTTTTTGCGCTGCTCATCAGTGAACAACGGCTCTGTGTAGTTAATGCTGCTCAATGTGAAAGCCCGCAGGTGATGGAGATTTACGCTGATTACAGAACCGGCTTTCTGACAAGATGCGTGTTAAATATCGCATGCGATTAATCGTGCAGCCCTACTTTAAATGCATGAGCTGCATTTTCCCGCCCCGTCTTCAAAAGAGGCATATATACCTCTGCTTTGCATACCTACAGCAATAAATAGTCGGTAGAAGCAACTTGACTGAGATTTATGTACTTGTAGAGTTTTCACAGCCTATTTGCAATGACGGATGAGCAACACACATACACACAAATACTTCGACAATGTTTGCTATGTGCTTTAACGAAATGACACGCACACAAATACGGTTTTAAGCACTATAACGACATGACATTTATGTGTCATGTTCAAATATTACTTCTCGTACAGGTGCTCATGTGGCAAATGTGTGGGGATGCCTATGGTAATGCAGGACTGTCAGTCAGCGGCCGTGGGCGGGACCTGAGCAGTGTGATGTCACACTGCACAGAGAATCAAAACGGCATGTCTAATGAGACTGAGTTGGTTTAATGGGGATTAAAAAATAAGGAGTGGGTGAATTTTTATCATTGTAGGATGGTTGTGTTCACACACTGCCAGCACACATTTATGTCCAAACACCATGTAAAGGTGGATTTTACATAATAGGTGCCCTTTAAACAAAAAAAAGTAGTAGAAAAAAGAATGCACATACAAAACAAGTCAGACGCAGCTGCAAAGTCAAAAAAGAAATGGTGAATACTGATTTATTGCTACAAAAAATAGCACTTAGGAAGAGAAGTAAACCAAACAGCTAACAAAAAGTCCCCAAAACATTTTCTTGAAAATATTTTCCTTTAAAGTCCCCCTGTGGTGAAAATCAAGTTTTTTTATGTTGTTTATTTGTCTATGTGGTGTTTTTAATATGCTTTTAGACAAACCATGTGCCAACCTATTTATCAGCACCATTGCTGAGTATTTTCTCCTTAAAACTGTAGTTTCACAAAGGCAGTCACAGAAACGCGGTTTGAAACGCGGCCTTTTTTTTCTACGTCACAAAATTCAATAACCAATCGCGTCAAGGGATTCTATCCTTAGCGTATCATTAACTGTGCTGCAAAGCAGAGGGTCTAGTGAGAGGTTAATCCGGTAACAGTTATATTTTTTCTGTAGATGTTTCACTAACTGTTAAAGGGGTCATATGATGCGATTTCAATTTTTCCTTTCTCTTTGGAGTGTTACAAGCTCTTGGTGCATAAAGAAGATCTGTACAGTTGCAAAGACTAAAGTCTCAAATCCAAAGAGATATTCTTTATAAAAGTTAAGAGTCAACCACGCCTACCTAAAACGGCTCGTTCTAACACGCCCCCACATGTCTACGTCACGATGTGGGAAGATTTGCATAACACCGCCCAAATGTTCACGCAAAGAAAGAAGGCGTAACTTTGATTCTCGCTGCAGTATTGTTGCCGTGTGTTTCGTTGTGAAAACGAAACTACTTTGTTTGGCCTTCCAAAAGAGGACGATATCCGCTTCATCATGCCTGGAGCTGATCTGTGCTGGTCGCCGAGGAAATACATCATTTTCGCGCTGTGGATCGCTGATGTCCCCACTGGATGCAACAAATGCCTCGTTTATAATGGGTTTTAATGTTTTTGTCTCTTCGCTCCGGCCGGTACACGGCATCACAATATGGTAAGGGGCGTAACATTTCCGTCACACGCTTGAGGTAGTTGGCCAATCACAACGCACTGGATAGCTGGCCAATCAGAGCACACCTCGCTTTTCAGACTCATGAGCTTTGTAAAAATCGAAGCGTTTCAGAAAGGCGGGGCATAGAGGAGAACCAATAATGTCCAGTATGTGGAAAATAATATTTTTTGAACCTTAAACCGCATTAACATTTCATTACACCAAATACACAACATAATGTTCTTTTTAGCAACATCATATGAGCCCTTTAATATTTCCCCCAAATTTCATGATGTCATGTGCTGTTAGCGCTTATTTATTTGTATTTAGAACCGCTAACTTGAATAATAACCCACGGCAGCAGTATAAAAGTAGCCCGGAGTCAGACGCACCTCTCCCGCAATGACATCCGCACGTCACACGCGTATGCTCGTGGGCGCGATTTAGAAATCACAAACTGTTTCACTGCATTTGAGTCTTCAAGGTATTTTGAGGACACAACATTGTCAAGTAAGTAAATTTAACGAATGTTACAGTATCCACTGTAGTTGTCCGCTAGTAAAACAGTTTTATCAGTCATTATCAGTGTACGAACCAGAGCAAACAGATAATGTTACCTCACGAAGTTAGCCATCAGTCTCCTTGCTTGCATTGAGCATACCAGCTTATTTCTGGTTCAAACACATATGGCTTAATTAAACCAGTATTTACACTTGCCATTGCCATTGTATGCCGTTTACTACAGTTCAGTTAGTGGATCAGGAGGCGCTGGCTCATGGCTGGCTGGTGTATGACTGAGTGGAGGCGGGGCTAATTTGCGTATTCATAGATCCGCGTATAGTAATTGAGGCAAGGGTGTAGAGTTACATTCAAGCTATTTTACGGCATGAGAAAATTATTTTCCCAAGAAAAAACATTTAAATATGTCATTTTGATGATCAAAGATGAGTTTTAAAGGATACATTTTTTGACTACAGGGGGACTTTAAAACAAAGCTAATACTTTCATTACAACAGCATAAACCACTAGTGCGGAAATGACAGCATGTTGAATTTTGATTTGGTTTAATTGTGCTCTGATGCAGTTAACTGGTCTATAGGTGTGTCTCAAACCGTTTCTAAGGCTGCCCCATTGACAGAAACATCTACTCCCAATAAATCTCCACAATACACTAAAATCAGTGAGGATTGGCTGTATACTTGTATAAAAAGTATGCTAAATATTAGAGTTGCTAGAAGAACATTGTAATGCTGCAACAAAAATGCACCATGCTTTTTATGTAGCTATGGTGTTGATAACTACCGGGTAAATTTTGATATAGGCCTACAATCTTGAAATCAGTCTATGTTTCACATTAACATTTGGCGATAATTTAGCAATGTTCTGATTAGTACGGAGTAACATAAATGCAGCAATCTGAGCATTTATTGTAAGAATTTTGTGACAAAATGGACAGAATTTGAGAGATGAGACTATGTTTTTTTATTAGAAGTAACAGAGCACAAAGCTCTTTGTGAATAATGGATGGGCGGCGTGCTACAAATAATGTTTGGTTCAAAGAAATACCGCGGACCTTGCAACCATGGCTTGAACTGCGGGTGATTCATAGGGTCAAATAGAACCTGCGTTAACTATGATATATCTAGCCTATTTTTTGTTTTTAAGTGAGACTGCATTAATGCGTTAATGCATGAACTTTGACAGCACTAGATCTACCAGATTTCGTGTTAAGCATTTATGTTGGTGTGTGAACAGGTCTTAATTTACAATAATTCCAAATATATAGGAGCACATTGGATGTATTTATGGAAAAAGGCCTACAACATACATAATTAATTGATAACCAGTTTTATTTCCAAGAAATTCTCAAGAATTGTGAGCCAGTTGTGTCAGTGTCATTTTCATCTGGGTAGGGTTAAAAAAAAAAATTACTCACATTATAATTAGATTGCAATAAATACGTCACACTGAATGACGTCAGATGTAAGGCAAGTTCAGGCCAAGCAGCCTAAAATGAATTAGGCCGGATAAATAATAATCATTAGCCACAGTAAGGCAACGCCCACGTGGTAGGAGAGAGTGATGACAGCTGAATAATCTAAGGCGTGCGAGCATAAATATATAGTGTTACCGAGAACATGTCATGATTCTTGAGCTGGTGATGTAGCTTAGCACATATTTATTAATGTCTTAACAACATTAAGTTTCTGGGGGCTCACAATAAGACTTAAGTATCGCATATTTATCTTATTCAAAATCATTCCATCTTGAAAACTGAATCAAAATATGACGGCAGCCACAGTCAACGTTGACAATTTGTTTGCCAACTATAATCATGAACGGCTCGACTATTGATTAGCTAACGCAGCATAACACATCATACACGCCCTTGTTGACAGATTAAACAGCATTTTATCATAACCGTAGCGAAACATAGTTATGCACCGGCATCGACGTGATGAATCTCCGGCCTTCAGCCGTCACAGGCACACCCAATCCCAGATTTCACCAACACCAGCCACTGAAATACAACTTTAACGGCTTTAAAGCCACGGTAGTGCGACAGAGCTTTTGATACACATAAATACAAATGACACCAGTTGTTATTACTTATTCAATGAGTTTAGTGCGGAGAGGATGCTAACATGAACTAGCTAACATTAGGTGTCAAATCACTTAAGGCCGGCAGTCACAAATTTCAGGTCAGACAAGAGGTTTAATTTAATTACATGAGGATGAATCTACTTTTCTATTCAAGTTATGCCATTACCGGCTTTAGTTTATATGGCTCTCTGATATTCCCACCCTTATTTTGTTCTAACGGCCTATCCGCCATTTTGAGTCAGTCAGGCAGGGCGGCGCAAATTTCGCAGCCACATACACACTTTCCCCGACTCACTTTCACTATAGCGCAGCTAGCAGCAAATATAAACTATCCTTACCTTCTTATATGAAGGGTTTCTCATCTGTCTGATCACACAGCCAGGTAAAAAAGAAAACGAATGAGATAGGTCTCTGCTGAAAATCACTTCCGATTTTCCGGCTCAGTCAGCGGCGCGGTTTCTCCTCCTTGATTTCTGCACCGCATAACCGTCTACTGGCGACGGGCACGCGCACGGTACAGACGGGTGCGAGCACGGTGCAGACGGGTGCGCGCCCGCCTTGAGGATCACAGCGGTCACTTACATCATAACCTTCAGCTGACACATTTTATGAGCTTTTTTGACGGTGTTTCGTTTCAATAAATATTGGCATTTACGAATATCCGTATTTTTAACCATGGGTATTCCAAATATGAATATTTGTTTTGTTTATTTTTATTTTTTAAACATTTATCTAAAAACAAACGTACTACTACAGTGTTACAGTTGTTACTAATGTAAAATCATTCAAATGATGTGATCCTCTTCAGTTATATTATTGCACATAGCGCAAAGCAATGTACTGCACCTATGATGGATAAGTGCAAATGGTCAGTGAGGCTACTGTATATCATAAGAAAATGTCATTACATTTCTGCGTGAGCCATTATTAATTACGTAAATTATTACGATTTTAATAAATGTAAACATGGGAACAATGTGTTGCAGATGTTAACTAACACGAAAACGACTAAAAACATTTTTTTGTTAAATGAAATAAAGCTGAAATAAAATAAAATACAAAAATTAGATGAAAAACTAAATGAAAATTAGAAATGTTGCTTTGGAAGCTAACTGAAATAGGTTTAATTTGAAGCATTAAAATGACTACATGGAAATAAATACAAACTAAACTGAAAATTAAAACTACTGAAATAAAAATGACCTAAATAATAATATTTAAAAAATAAAAATGATAAAATGAAAACTGCAAATCTAAAAATAAAAGCGAATTTAAAATATTAATAAAAACTATATAAATAATTAATGTTATTTACTGCTTTATTTGTAGCACTTTTCACAAATAATTTTATCACAATGCAATAATAATACTTCTTGTCCTAAATTCTTGAAATCAAGCCAAACTCAGTCAAGTATGAAGTGCATGCATTAGCCCTCTTTGCTAGTCACTGCTCAGTGGCTCTTATACATATATAGTGCAATATTCACAAAATGTACAAAGAAGACATAAATGATCAGACAGTCTGGTTTACAAATGTGCAAATTTGCCTAGATACACTCAACAGCCAGATACACTCGTGCTTTTTAAAGGGAGTGCTATATATATAAGATCATCCACCACACTATTTGGTCAAGAGTTACATTTACACATTTTTAATTTCATGTTGATATGTTTAAATCCCAACTACAACTGTTCATTTAAGGGCTCATCTGTTTGTTCACTTTATTTAAAGTGCAGTCTTAAATTACAAGGCTTAAGTCCTGTTGAGTTATAGCTTGTGATGTGTCGTGGTCCTCAAACAGCCCCTGCAGATCCTCCATTGACTGAACATTATTTCGTACGAGCTGTGACGTTTTCTGAGCATCAGTCCTGAGTTTCACAAGGTCTCTGTTACTTCAGGGAATTAAAATATGGCTGCATGTTAAAGAGTCAATCAAAGAGAGTATAATATAGAGAAAATTTTGACAATTTTAATGTGACTTTCATAGAACAAAAAGTAAGATTTTTTAAACCTGTTAATAAATTAATTAATTAAATAATAAGCTAAATTAGGGCTGCACAATTAATCGAAATTAAATCGCAAAGGCGATGAAACGCGATTAGGCAGAAGCTGCGATTGTCATGCGTATCTTTCAGTGAAGCACGGTTCTGTGATCAGCAGTAAATCTCCATCCGAAGGCCAGAGGGCGCTCTCGTGCGGAAAAATCCAGTAGTAAATCTCCATCCAAAGGCCAGAGGGCGCTCTCGCGCTGAAACTCCAAATACGCCTAGCAGAAGAAACCCAGGAAATCCCTATAGCGGTTGCTGAATAAACAGAAGATTTAACTGCTTTCTTTGATTCAACGTGACTAATAAACACACGACTATGGCAATATATGGTTTATCTGAGTTCTTATTATTATAATTTTCATCATAATAAAGTATATCTATAATATCTATAATCTATAATCTCCATATGACTAGTAAGTCAAAATCTCAAATAACTGCCCTGATGACTTGTGTTCTACCCGCCTCACGACTATGGCAATATATGGTTTATCTGAGTTCTTATTATTATAATTTTCATCATGACTTGACTTGACTATAATGAAATGCTAATCGACATAGCCTTTATCACTGCTTAGAATACAATGAAATATTATGTGCCTTAATTATTCTGTGTAAGAAGCCACATCGTGTCACAGAAGGATTTATTTCAAACACTCGACTGACGTTATGAAGTGAGTTTGGAGTAAAAACGTGCTCTCAGATGGAGCAGAATTTACTACACAAAGCTGTAGTTCACTGAGAAGATATGCAAACAGCTGTCATTATCGCGAACGATTTAGTCGATTTCATAATCCTACGATTATATCGTCTGCGATTATGAACGCAATTTTCCGTAGCAGAGAACTACAGCTCTGTGTAGTAAATGCTGCTCCACCTGAAAGCAGGTGATGGAGATTTACTACTAATCACAGAACCGGCTTTACTGACAAAATGTGCATGACGATCGCGATTCGATTCGATTAATCGTGCAGCCCTAAGCTAAATAAATAAGTTTAAATAAAATAAAAAAAGAAGAAAAAAAAACTAGGATTTAAAACTGCCCTCAATTGGAAAAACACATTTATATTAAACACAGTTATAATTACATTGCAATCAAAGAACAATTAAACGGTTCCTAGTACACTTTCAGGTCTCTCTTACCTAAGAGGAATAAGGACAATTCCAGTGACAAGATTTAGCTGCTCCATTATCCAGACACGACTTGGAGAGTTCAGCTATATGAGGATGAAGCAAAGCCGAAGACAGTGTATTTAATTCATGATTATTATACAACTATGCATCAACTATGCATTTTTGTCATTCACAAACTGGTCCAGCTGGGGCTCAACTTTTTTACATTTTACCTTATTTGTATATTTGTATAGTTGTATTTTATATTTAATCTGTATATCTGTATTTATGTTCTACTGTTAGTGTTATCTGTATGCACCAAGGGTCTGAGAGTAACGCAATTTCAATTCTCTGTGTGTATGTGCTGTACATGTGGAAGAATTGACAATAAAGCAGACTTGACTTGACTTGACTTGACTTGAACTAAGACACATGTATTCTCTATGTTATGTACAATACTAACATTGAGAGGGAGAATATTGGTGTCCGAGCCAGTTTTGCAGATCCAGTTCATAGTTTTCTGTAGAATCACTACTTGATGTGTCAGATGCTTTAGGTACTCTGAACTTTCTTGGGTCTCTTCGTGCTCTTCTCCAACCTATTAAAGTAGCATTTATGAAAATCAAGGCAAAACAAATCTGCTTATCATTGTGGGAATGTAATCATTCACCTGCTTCCTGTATATGTCATAACGCTCCTTTTCATGCGTCAGTGCAGCACGGAAATCTCCTTTACTTTCATGCACCTTTGCCAATAAGTGATGACTGTAAAGAGGGACAGGATAATGACAGTTTTAAAACACTTTTCATTTATGTTTTTTGTCAGGTTGAGAATTTATGAGTAATGTATCCATCACGATGTGTTTCTGTTCACTCTTCACCTTTGTGCCAGTTTGAGAGACGAGGGTCCCTGATATTTGGAGGTCAGGGCAAGGGCGTTCTCGAGGAACTTCAGGGCAAGATCACAGGCCATCATACTATGAAGCACAAGACCTATCTTACTCTGTACAGGAGATGAACAAAAATATGTTTCAGTTAAAAGTGTTTTAATTCAATTTTTTTGTATTTAGTACTTAAGTATCAAACATTTGCAAAGATATGTATGACCATTATTTATCAATATTGGGGGAGATGCAAATACCATGAGATTGAAATTTATATGAATGCATGAGGGAAAGTATTACTGTTCAGTCGTTTGGGGTCAGTAATATTTTTAAAAATGTTTTTAAAAGAGGTATCTTATGCTCATCAAGCCTGCATTTGTTTTATGAAAATACAATAAAAACACAGTTTCAAATAACTGTTCTCTATTTGAATATATTCAAAATGTAATTTATTCATGTGATGGCAAAGCCGAATACTCAGCAGCCATTACTCCAGTCTTCAGTGTCACTGGATCTTTTAGAAATCATTTTAATATGCTGATTTGGTTGCAGAAACATTTACTATTAAAGGGATAGTTCACCTTCAGTTGCTGGTCCCCATTGACTTGCATAGTGTTTTTTTTTCTTTCTCCATACTATTGAAGTCAATGGGGACCAGCAACTGAAGGTGAACTATCCTTTTAATGGTGAAAGCAGTTGTTTTTCTGTATTCTTTGATGAAAACAAAGTTCAAAAGTACGGCATTTATTTTAAATAGAAATCTTTTGTTGCATTATAAATGTCTTTACTGTCACTTTTGTTCAATTTAATGCGTCACGGCTGCATAAAACTATTACTTTCTTTTTTGAAAAAAATCTCATTGAAATATACACTACAGTTCAAAAGTTTGGGATCAGTAAGACTTGTAATGTTTTTTAAAGAAGTCTCTTATGCTCATCAAGGCTGCATTTATTTGATCAAAAATACAGACAAAAACAGTAATCTTGCAAAATGTTATTACAATATAAAATAATGGTTTCTATTTTAATTTCCTTTCATTAATTATTTCTGTGATGCAAAGCTGAATTTCCATCAGCCATTACTCCAGTATAAAGTGTCACATGATCCTTCAGAAATCATTCTAATATGCTGATTTATTATTGGAATTATCAATGTTGGCAACAGTTGTGCTGCCAATAAATTAGCATATTAGAATGATTTCTGAAGATCATGTGACACTTTAGACTGGAGTAATGATGCTGAAAATTCAGCTTTGCATCACAGGAATAAATTAGATTTTAATGTATATTAAAATAGAAAAACATTATTTTACATCGTAAAAATATTTCACAATATTACATTTTCTCCTGTATTTGTGATCAAATAAATACAGCCTCGATGAGCATAAGAAACTCCTTTAAAAACATAAAAAATCGTTCTGATCCCAAACTTTTGAACGGTAGTGTATTTAAACAGTTCTTTTAAATTGTTTTTCAAATAAAATAAATTTCACAATATTACAGTAATTCTTATTACTGTATTTTTGATCAAATAAATGCAGCTTTGATGAACATATTAAATTAAATGAAATTAAATAACATTTAAAACAGTTGCAGATGGAGTACAGCATGTCACACTGGTGGCCACTAGTTGATGTTTTCAACTTCTGTGTTATTCATTATTATCACATTGCTATCATTATAACTCACATCCAGTAAAGCCATCTCAGGGTGGTCCTGTCCACACACCAGGAGCATCAGGTAGCGAGCACGGTATAGTAATCGCAGTGCTGTCACGGACTGCCCCCCAGCAAAGCAATAAAGACCAAGGTGCTTCTACACAAAGGGGAAAGAACTTTGATCGTCCCTTTCATATATTGATGCCAGCATAAGTGTATGATACTATAGTAAACCAGAGTTATTTGAATCAATAAAGATGCTTACTTACATATTCCTGTATAGTGTTAGGACG
Organism: Sinocyclocheilus anshuiensis; assembly: GCF_001515605.1. NCBI lineage: Eukaryota > Metazoa > Chordata > Actinopteri > Cypriniformes > Cyprinidae > Sinocyclocheilus > Sinocyclocheilus anshuiensis. Next base: position 80,175 of record NW_015544226.1, on the reverse strand, counting down.
CTCAATTCCCAGAACTCTCTCACTGATCAGCACAGCCCTCTGCTGGTGACTGCGGGCCTGACAGCATAAAATTCAAAGTTTGTTTCAAAATGTCATTTTCTAATGACTTATTTAGGCTCATCTGTCATTCTAGAACACGTGATACCTCAGCATAGTCTCCGAGGATGTAGTGTATGCGTCCCAGTAACCGCAGACATATGCAGACATCCTGATGCAGAGCTCCGTAGACGTTAGTGAAGAGACCCAGAGCCTGGCTTATTAACTCACAGCCCTCTTTCAGACAACCTAGTGATGCACAAACATACAAAAGAGACTAAAGATTAAGGTTCGATTAAGTTTGGGGTCAGTAAAAGTTTTTATATTTTGAATGAAATTAAAACATTTATTTAGCAAGGATGCATTAAATTGATCGAAAGTGACAGTAAAGACATTTTAAAATGTTACAAAAGATTTATATTCCTAATAAATGGTGTACTTTTGATTCATCAAAGAATCCTGAAAAAACTGTATCACAGTTTCTACAAAAATATTAAGCAGCACAACTGTTTTTAACGTTGATGATAATAAGAATTATTTCTTGAGCACCATTTTAGCATATTACAATAATTTCTAAAGAATCAGAAATTCCAAAGACTGGAGCAATGGCTGCTAAAACTTCAGCTTTGATTACAGGAATAAATTACATTCTAAAATATATTAAAATAGAAATGATTTAAATTGTATTATGTATTATTGTATTATATATAAAATTACTGTTTTTACTTTGTTTTGATCATATAAATGCACCCTTGGTGGTAATAAGAGACTTCTTTAAAAATATCCTACCCCAGACTTCTGAACGCTAGTGTATATTCATATACATATGCATATACATGTATATCAGCTGTCCTTGTGTTTATTTTTATTTTTATTCTCTTGTTCTTCTGTATGTAAAATGCCTTGAGAATCTAACTAAAAAATAATATTTATTATTTGTATTATTATTAAATACATTTATTTAGATTTGTGTTAATATATTCCAATAATTGTTGACACTTTAAAAATAAAATAAATTTAAATACAATACAATAAATTAAAATACAAAATAATAAACTAAAATATTTTAGGCTAATAACATTTGTCCCCTAAATTACTCCTACACCTAGAGTTACTCTGAATGCTCACCTTGCTGTACCCTAGACTGACCACAATGCAGGAGAAAAAGCGCATCTCTGGACCTAGGGCTGATGTGCTTTACTACGGGGAAAATGTTAAGGATGTCCTCTTCAGTGAATACAGTTTTGTGCTCAGAATCAAAGTGATATTCTCTTAAAAGAATCTGAAGGAGAGATGGAGATGGAGTAGTTATCAGAGTTAGAGAGAAGCACAGTGACTGACAAAAACTCATGTTAAATCATATCTAGTACAAACTGATATACCTGAATGCCAGTTTTGATGGCGATCTCTCTGAGCAGGGTGATCCTCTGCAGCCTGCATTTGTTCACGGCCTCCTCCACACCTCCACTGCCAGAAGGAGATGAGATCCTAATCATATCAAATCACAGCACAGCATCTATTTGTGTTCAGAGAACAGGACACTCACCAGGGCAGGTTGTAATGGTAGTACTTCTGAGCCTCAGCTTTAATGGCCCCCCAAAGGTCAGTCGGAGTGAGGTTGGACCAGGCGGTCACAGTGCCGCCCACAGACGCACGGCTCCGCCTTCTCCGACTCCTGCGTCTAGAAGCTAACTTGTCGTTCTGCTGAATGACTCCGGCATCAGCGAAGGCGCTCAGGAAGCAGTTGAGGAAATGGCTGACGGAGGCAGACAGAGCAGATGGTTCTACAGCCTGGGGCAGAGACAAAGCATTAAGCATATAAGAACAGGTTTTGGCAAGGGTATCATAATATACAACATTATATTAGTGATATCCCCACCAAGCATTATAAAAACCATAAGTGATTTCTGGACACTCACCAAAAGATATGTCTTAAACAGATGTTTTGCACATCTGGTGATGAGCTCACAGAGTGCAATTCTCTGAAAGAGGCTAAAAATGGTTACTTTTTCAGATATCATCATTATATGATGTAGGTAGAGGAGTCATGCACATATTTTTCTTTTGAACTTCTCTTAAAGGAACACGCCACTATTTTTGAAAATAGGCTCATTTTCCAACTCCTCTAGAGTTAAACAGTTGAGTTTTACCGTTTTCGAATCCATTCAGCCGATCTCCGGGTCTGGCGTAGCACTTTTAGCTGTAGCTTAGCTTAGCATAGATCATTGAATCTGATTAGACCGTTAGCATCTCACTCAAAAATGACCAAAGAGTAGTGCTGGGCGGTATACCGGTTCATACCGAATACCGGTGTTTATTTTTGTTATGATATGAATTTTTAAAATACCGCAATACCGGTATATGTTGCTTAAACAATGTTCGGAACGCGACACTGTTTGAAAGGGGTCTCTTTTCACTGGTGTACTGTGGTGAGGGAACAGCTGTATGTGTTACTAAGCGTGAAAGTTCCGAAACTGAAGCTGTAGAACTAATAGAACGTGATGACAGAAGA
>NW_015544226.1:64068-77021 GCF_001515605.1 Sinocyclocheilus anshuiensis | reverse complement strand
TAGTAAAAATATTTCACAACATTACTGCTTTTGCTGTACTTTGGATCAAATAAATTCAGGCTTGGTGAGCAGAAGAAACTTCGTTATAAAACGTTAAAAATCTTACTGTTCAAAAACTGTTGACTGGTAGGTTATATAGATTAAAAAAATGTTATACTGTAATGTTATATATATATATTTTTTTTTTATTTTTTATTTTTTTTTTTATAATGTTAGTTTGAAGAATTGCTTTTGTCTGCTAAATGCATAAATGTATATGTAATTTACTTATTATAATTATCTCTAATAAAAAATATTACGCACCACAACTGTTTTTAGCATTGATATTTTAAAAATGTTTCTTGAGCAACTAATTAGCATATTAGAATGATTTCTGGAAAAATGCCTGTGAAATATTCAGCTGGAATAAACTTCATTTTAAAATATATTAAAATAGTAAACAGTTCTTTTACATTTGTAATAATATTTCACAATATTACTTTTTTGTACTTTTGAATGGCAGCATACAAATATGTAAATATATACTGTATGTGACTGTATAAGTTTCTAAGTATTTAGAATTGACTGAATTGACTGACTGCATGAGTGAAACATACACTCACATAGACATGATCAAGTCTTTCTTTCCCAAATAGCGGATGTTGATGCCGTGCTGATGGTGGGCCTCTGTTAGTGTGACGCCATCTGTAGGCATTGATGTGTGGTCAAGGCAACTCTTCGTCTACAGAGACACACAGTTGAAGATGTGGGGTTACACAAGGACAGACATCAGGGATAATCTGTTTTATCAGTGCAATCATTATTAAAAAAAAAGCAACTTACAAATGCAGGGATTTGATTGGATATTAGAAAGACTGCCGCATCCTTTAACTGCTGTTTCTGTTTCTGGATATCTTCTGTACTTTCCTTGGGAAAACGTACACCTGTTAAAAGAATGGAAATATTAGTAATGTTGCTATTTAGCAACATACATATTACTAATACTGTCTAACAGCTAACAGCACACCTGCACACAAGACATTAGGGTTGAAATGTATGTCAAAAGTATTCCTGATGGAGGAGAAGATATGCTTTATTGAAGAACCCTGCTGGATGTTATTCACAGGCACATTTTTTAGGAAATGGTGCTCTGTGTCCTGGTCTGGGAGTGTGACAGTAGAGGGAAGCTGAGGCATAGTAATTGGATCACTCTTTATCGCAGATGTGCCAACGGCTTTGGCGATTTCTCTGTCATGCTCAGAACTTTTGGAGACAGTCTCCATAAATGTCTGGTATCTGATGACATATAAAAAGATTGTTTAGCTCAAAACCTCACATCAGGTTCATATCTGCACCGTGATATATAGTTTTTTTCCATTCTGTGCATTTATTTTTACTGTTGGGATTGCTACACCCAAAATGATTTGTGAAACATTTACACTGAATTATTAAAAAAACACTGAAATAATTCAATAAATTAAGTGTGTGAGTGAATCTTACAAAACCTGTCATTAATCATATTTCACCTCAATCATATTCCATTGCATCTTGATGCTGTTTTCATTCAAATTAAGCAAAATGTCCTCAAAATTCAGTCAAAAATGTAATTTTTATTTTTGTTTATTTTTATATTTATTTTATTTATTTGAAATTCTCAATTATGACTCTCATTGGATTCAATTTTTTACTGATTCACATACAATACCACGATAAAGTAATTTTTTTTACTGTATTTCAGCTAAAACAATACATAATATCAACAAAACCTGTCATTAATCATATTTCACCTCAATCATATTCCATTGCATCTTGATGCTGTTTTCATTCAAATTAAGCAAAATTTCCTCAAAATTCAGTCAAAAATGTAATTTTTATTTTTGTTTATTTTTATATTTGTTTTATTTATTTGAAATTCTCAATTATGACTCTCATTGGATTCAATTTTTTACTGATTCACATACAATACCACGAAAGTAATTTTTTTTACTGTATTTCAGCTAAAACAATACATAATATCATTTTTGTATTAAATATATTTTATTTTTTAATTTGTTTTTAAATATTTTATTTTTTAAATACCATTAATACTATACAGTTTAAACCACTGTGATGAATAAATACTTTACAATTAAATTCTATATGTAGTTCTACATCTATCTATCTATCTATCTATCTATCATCTCTCTCTCTCTCCCTCTCTCTCTCTCTCTCTCTCTATATATACACACACACACACACATATAAATATATATAAATGGTAAAGAGGGGGAAATGTGTAAAAAAATCTTAAAATGGGCTTAATTTTCTGTATGTAAATACTATTGATTGTTCTTTTGATTTTGGGGTAAAATATGACATTCTTGACAGGTTTTATGATATTCACCCAGGTATTGATCATAAGACAGGTGAATATTACCTTTGCTCCACAAAGGCATCAATGAGTTCCTGTCTCAGGCAGACCAGGCGATGAGGATGTATATAGCCTTGGAAAGCCTAGATGTTGACACACAGCATTTAAATCCTCTCCTTCTACAGGAAGGAAGTTGAGGTCGGGTGGGAAGGTAAAAAGTAGATCCAGGATGTAGCGCCGACCATCATTGCCCACAATGCCCTTCCTTGTGCTCCACCGAGGAGCACAACTCTACTGCTGTATCATCTTTGTTTAGCACTAGGTGGCACTGCACTCTCAGCTTCTTACTGGGTTTGTCAAGCAGCTCCAGATACCTTCACAGAGTATGACATATTGTGGTTATATATACATCTTTATTGTTTATTTAATTCCTGACACATTTTTACCTTTTTTTTTTTTTACCATTTTACACTTTTACCTGTCATCAGACACAACATTCTTGCCAAAGTCAATGGAGCCATAGACAACACTCTGTTCTTTGTCACGCTCAAGAATTCCCGGCACAATAGTTTGGGCAGTGACGCGGTAGCCACCGTAATCGATCACTACGGTGCCAATCAGGTAGAGGCCTTCTTGATCCACTGCCCAGTAAGCTCTCACGCCATTCAGGTCGAGAACAGGGGCAGCATGGGCCGCAGCCTCACCTCCCAGATCTCTGTACTGGTCCCGTACATCAAAGCCTAAACTAAAGAAAATGTTGTTCCAGATGAACATCTGTTGTCGTGGCTCTTCACTAGGGTTGACAGGCATCACGTTACCATCTACCACTGCCATGGCTCCTCGAGAGGCAGTGCTCACAAAATCGCTGTTAGCCTAAAAAGTCAGTAAAAGGTGGTCATTATTGGTCTAGTTTTTAGATACAGTCTAAACAGACATCAAGAACAGACAATACAGTTTAGGTTTTTCAGAAGTCAGATTTGGTTCTGGTTTTCACTGATTCGATCACAAGTGGACAACGCTAAATACAGGTCTAAATAAATAGGGTCGAAAATATTTTGAGCTTGTCCACTTTGAACCACTTCCAGAGGTAGCAGAAAACGCATTTGAGAGGATTGCTTTCGTAGTGTAGATGCTTGTGGTCAAATACGTTCAAACAGCCACAAAAGAACGCCTACTTTTCAGCCTGACACATGAGCGTTATGGGATGTGTTTTGAGAAACCATACCAAAACAATTGATCCAAACTTCATTTGCTGAGCCAACACACACAGATTATGCTTGATATCGCTGTTACCATTCGTATCCTTTCTATTCGCTTCTTTCTCCTTTCATTCAATCATACTGGCACACTCGCTACTCTTATGAAACTGATATAGAGTGTGATGAAATAATAGGGAAGGGTCTAGATTTAATCCAAGCGGTCACATGAAACACATTTAAAATGCATGGTAAGATCAGATGTAAATTGCAATGAGTCTCAGCTGACCACTTGTGATGCATCTTCATTCAATGTATAAACAAGGCCTAAAAAAAATAGAAAACATAAATTACTTTTGTAACTGTAAAAGCAATTTGTGTAACCTTTAAAGCCTTTTTTGGTTCTAAATTGAACACATATGATAAGTGGTAAAGATACCTTAAAAACAGCTCGGTCCCTCATCAGACGATCAGTCGCATTTTTCCTTGGAAGCTCTCTTGTGGTCTGAAGTTCTTCATTCCAGTCCCGGGCCTTTGTTCAACACAGAGGAACTGAGAGAAAGGAAAACTTGAAATCGCATCATATGACCCCTTTAATGTAACTGGCATATGTGCTGACTTTTAACGTGTTGACCTGAGCAGACACGTGTTCTTCATAACCCAGGCTGAAGGAGCTGACATCCTCCGCTCGAACACAGTCTATTGTATGGTCTAGTGCTGGAGCAGTCCAGCTGAACACCTGGAAAGGTGTGGCAATCCTTTCAAAGGGGTGTGTGGACCCTCTAAAATAAGAGAGAAGATAAGAGTTTGATAGTTTATACATATTCAATTATATTTTTAAGTATATTTTGTACTCCTACTATTTTATTCAGAACAGTACATATTTTGCAAGACTAAAAAGACTTAAATAAATATATTTAAATACATTTCCTAAATAAATAAACAGCTCTAATTTTATTGTATTATTTAAAACAGACAATAGATTTAAAAACGTGTCAATAAAGGGTAAATTGTAATTAGCCTCAAAGTTACACATGGTAACTTCCACTTACATTAATATTTTGACTTTTGTACTTAAATACTTTTTTTTTAAATATTTATTTTGTATTATCAGCATCAATTAAAGACAGGGCAATGAATATCAAAAATATTTTACAATGTAAATACTATAATGCATAAATGTGACCCTGGACCACAAAACCAGTCTTAAGTCGCTGGGGTATATTTGTAGCAATAGCCAAAAATACATTGTATGGGTCAAAATTATTGATTTTTCTTTTATGCCAAAAATCATTAGGACATTAAGTAAAGATCATGTTCCATGAAGATATTTTGTAAATTTCCTACCGTATATATATCAAAACTTCATTTTTGATTAGTAATATGCTTTGCTAAGAACTTAATTTGGACAACTTTAAAGGCGATTTTCTCAGTATTTTGATTTTTTTGCACCCTCAGATTCCAGATATTCAAATAGTTGTATATCGGCCAAATATTGTCCAATCCTAACAAACCATATATCAATGAAAAGCTTATTTATTCAGCTTTCAGATGATGTATAAATCTCAATTTCGAAAAATTGACCCTTATGACTGGTTTTGTGGTCCAGGGTCACAAATGCATAAATACTTAAATACCACTCAAGAATTGTGGCTTTTAATTGAGAAAAATATAGGTGCAGTACCCATGCTTTACTCTTTTACTCCTTGTGAGAACTGGCATACCTCCTTTTCAGCAAGACACTGAAGTTCTTCTTAAAAACTGGACTGATATGACCCAGGAGATCCAGCAGAGCATGACTGAGGACACTAGGATTGGCTGGTTTTGGATTAAAGCTGTAAGTCGTTGACCTAAGTGAACCAGATTTTAAAAAATAAATGTATATTTGTCTTTTCGTGGGAAAGGACAATCTGGAAGACGAATGTACTCGGTAACTCACTGATTTACGTAGAACCCGCGAGTTGATGCTGTTATACTGAAGTGTCTGTCTTCCATGGTGACCACATTAAGATACAAGAGGTCTCCATGCATCTTTCTGTTTCCAGGAGGGGGATTCCAGCTACTCATGGTCAGAACCTTCAAGCACGCTGAGGACTGTTTAAAAGATGAACAACTACAGTTATCATCTTCATTTTCATCCCAAAAATAAACCATATGTTCATCTAGCACACCTTTAACGCCATTAATGTCACAGATCCTAAAATTCTTACCTTCCCAAAATTTGTATGAGGTAGCAGGGGTACCAGAAGACACTTCTTAGAACCTGGAAGGATGTGATCTGGAGGGCTGCAGCTCATCTGCTTCAACCTGTCACCTCTTCGCTTAGGTTTGCTGTTCTCTGGGAATTAAATTAAATTAAAATATTATGAAGCCACCATATTTGTATTGCATACAGACTTGCAATGTGGATGCAACTTTTTTTATATCAAATATTACCCCAACAAGTGCTAATATTTTATATGCTCTGGTTATTCATTTATAGGTTTACTATATAAATCTACTGTATAATGTTATTTTATCCAAACTTTTAAGCCTGGTATCTTGACAGTTTTATTTTATCCTAAGACTTCCATACCTTCCATACATTCTTCTGTGACACAACTGAGAAAGGATGGTGAGCTGCCCTCCACTCCATTATAGCCATCAGTAAGGTCCAGGCTCTTTAAAAGGTCTCTGATGTGGCGTAAATGGATATGCACTTCTCGAACAGTGTACGGCTCTTGGTCGTATTTAAAAAGGGAGCAAGAACAGAGGCAGAATTTGAGGCAGTCAATTGTGTTAATGGTATGTATGGTAAGATTTCAACTATTTACTGTTAGGGGAAGTTTTCAGTTATAGTTTACTTGATCAACTATGATGATGTCAATCTGATTTAGGGCCAGATATGCTAACAGCTTGCGCAAACACAAACACAAAAAAAGATATTTTAAAGGATGTAGGTAACCAAACAGTTGACAGTAGCCATTGAATTCCATAGTATTTTTCCATACAATAGAAGTCAAAGGCTACTGTCAACTGTTTTACTAAAGTTTGCACTAGTCAAATTACTGGTATTTGCAGTATTATTTAACGCCCCCAAACAAAGCATCTTAAAGGGTTAGTTCACCCAAAAATTCTGTCATTAATTACTCACCCTCATGTCGTTTCAAACCCGTAAGACCTTCGTTCATCTTCGGAACACAAATTAAGATATTTTGATGGAATCTGAGAGCTGTCTGACCCTCCCATAGACAGCAATACAACTGAAATGTTCCCAAGTCCAGAAACGTAGCAAGGAGATCTGTAAAATAATCCATGTGACATCAGGGGTTTCAACCGTAATTTTACGAAGCTACGAGAATACTTTTGAGGGTGAGTAATTAATGACAGAATTTTCATTTTTGGGTGAACTATCCCTTTAACACATTTTGTGCTTGACATAACTGCGAAAGTTGCTAATTTACGCTGCTCTTGGTAAATTGTGATGGTCATTTTTCATAAAGTTGGATGAGCAGGCTGCATCTCATGCTAATTTGCACTGTTTAGCTAATCTGGCTCTTAGTTAGGACAATTTTAGGGCCATACCCTCCACAACCCTCAGAATGGAGCCCTCCTGAAGACCTGGAATGGATCTAAGGTGGGTAAAGTTGTCAAGAGTTACTCCATTGAGCTGCAGGGAGAAGCAGGTAAGGCGGCAGGTCTCCTCCCGGTCCATCAACACTTGCTTAATTTCCTGCACCATCGCTAAAGGTGACACCTTGAGCCCAATATAAACATACAGATAGTTAAATACATATTAGCTATATTTATATCTACACATACAGTAGAAAGCAGCTTCGTTTGAATTCCTGTGAGTGACAAGCCTTTACCTGGAAGTCAGTGGGTTCAGTTCCAGGAGCCTGGATCTTCACTGTGAACCCTGCATCCTCAGATGGGTCCATGTCAGGAACAGCAGGAAGCTCTTGTTTTTTGCTGTCGCCCTCAACTTGTTCTGTCATGTTGTCTGCTGTGGTGTCTAGCATATTGCCACTGGACATGGTGTCAGGGTTGGATGCTTGTATTTTGGAAAAGAGAAAAATACAAATCACAAGCAGATTACAAAAGAGTTACGAAAGGTTTGGGATGAACTAAGGCCTACCTTATCGGCACTACAATACAAATACCTGAAAGAATTAGGCTGCATTGTTGTTAATTATTTGTTTAGATTTTATTTATATTTAGCCAATAATTATTTCCCTGCTTTTGGCTGACCAATAATAAAATTCTATACTATTGTTTTCTCTCTCTCTCTCTATATAATAAAATATTAAAAACTCAAATAATTGTTTGCTGGCATCACAACACCATATTGTACAATACGAGATGTCCTAATGATTATATTGTTATTCAATTATAAGTTTAACCTTAAGTGAGCATTAAAGAAATATTAATGTAAAAACAGGGAAAATTAGCATGCACAATTAAATATACAATATACACAATATTGATAATTAAAAAAAAAAAAAATCTGTTATATTACTGTATATATTGTGCACCCCTAGACAGAATACACACCTGTAAGGTTTGGAGTGGCCAGGAACAGTTTATCAACCACAAAAAGTGTTAAGCGTTCAGTCTGATCCTCTCTTTGTTCTACCTGTGTCACAGCAAGGGTTGTCTGCTTAGAATCCCGCAGTGATAACCCTGTGCTCTGCTTTAGCGCTTCCAGGTCCCACTGCATCTGTTCTACTTCCTTCTTTTTCCATATCAAATCCTGCTCCATCTGAGATAGGCTTTGCTCCTTCTCTCCTAACTCATGCTCTGTAATGTAAAGTTGCTCTACATGAGAGATTTTCTTCTCCATACAAAGAAGAAGCTCTGCAGTTGTAGTAGCTTTCTCATTAGCATGCTCTGTCTTTATAATATCCATCTCTAGTGTCTCAGAAGTCTGTGCGTCTTGCTCCGATTCTGGTTTTGCGAGTGCGTCTTGATCTTCAAAGTCATCTATTTGTGCTATGAGTTCCAAGGTTTGTGCTTCCCTTTGCATCGTTTGAATCAAAGGACATTCAGTTGGAGTGCCATCTTCAACTGAAGGTTGCATCTTCATCGCATCTAGAGGTGTTTGTGCTGCACTGTTTGGTCCATTCAGTAGTTTCTTGTCCTGTTTCTTTTCTGTGTGTATCACATTTACTCTTGGTTGCTCCTTAGGTTCTTCATGTTCAGTGAATTGCTCTGTTTGAGTCCAACCATCGTCTCTCTGATTGATGTCTACCTCACTTTGTGAGGCATCCAGTGAAGATGCAGCAACCACAGGAATGCTAACAGGACCAGAAAAAGAATTTTGACTTACCGTAATATTTGCAAACAGTCCCATCCCATGAGATTTAGAAGTGTCTGCTTCTAGTCCATAAGTGCATATTTTGTTTTGAGCAGCTGGTATCTGGTATAGGGACAACAGCAGGGGCCATTCATCCGCTGTGGAGCATAATTGATTTATGCCTGCAACGTCTGTGCTTGGCGGCCCCACCAGCTCTCTATTTCGCTCTCCTCCATTTCGTAGATTGCTTTCATCAACTCCATCGTCTCTTCTGGCATCTTGTGCTTGCCCCCTCGTTGCCAACAAGAGCTCCAAAGGCTGAATCAAGTCCCCTCTGACCCGAATGTTGCTGCTAAGTACAATGTCTGGGAATAGAAGATGATCTTGGTCCAGAACAGGAGAAGCCAGTAGGTCAGCTGAGGTTCTTGAAGGAGAAAGACGTTCTATATCACTATTTTCCAGGGATAGCAGCAGAGACTGCTCTTCGGTCTGGTTCCCAACTCCCTTGGTGTTAATAAACTCGGACACCTTGCGGCAACAATAAAGTATGTTTCCCATATTGTCAGTTTGTTTACTAAATAGCAAAAGAACTGTAATTTTGCAGGCCAGGAAACAGCTAAGAGCTCATTTGGTTTTAAAATGACCTTGGTTGCTAGAAAAACCTTGCTTTGTTGGTAAATCTTTAAGACAAGCCTGACAGACAGGTGACATACCCAATTACCAAGTCTGGCATCTGGCCTCTGCAACTCCGCAATATAGCTGAAACATGTTCTAGACAGCAAATACAGTTGCATGCCAGAAATGATCAAAAGGATGCATAGATGAATTAACTGACTGGATGATAGTATATCCTATACATTTTCGTACCTAAAAAACTTAGCAGAAGAACAGAAACATTGCATAGATTCAAATAAAATGATTGGTTTAAAAATACACATTTTCCCCAGATTTACTATATATTTGAAACGAATGGATATTAAACATGCAAGCATCTTCTCACAGTTATATTCCTTCATAAATGTGCCTGTTGTCCATCTGCTCCATAAATCTCTACAGAATCACAGGTAAGCAGAATAGCTTGTCCCTCTCGCCAACAAAACGCAACACAATTCTATTTGTTTTTTTGAACCCCTGCATCTCCCCCTACACATTTTCTATTCCCGGGGGGAGGGAGGCGCTGCGGTGGAGTTCCCTGCATCCCATTCCTCTTCCAGAGAAATCGCAACTAATTTCTTCAGTTTCAGTGAACAAAAAAAGCACATGACTTCTTGAATCCATGCCAGATCATGCATTCGCGTAGGAGTCTTCTATAATATCTGCGAGCTTGTGAAGTGCATTTCTCGGTGATGCACCTCTCTGCTGTGAATGTCCCCTTTGAATCAGCTGCTGGCTCGAGCGGTTGCTATGACATACTAGTGCTGCAGTGCCGGCGGGATGAAAAGCTACAATAGTCGGAGAAGTGGAAGGAACAGAGCACCTTAAGAATTTTAAACGCGCTATAGTAGTAAGCATCACTTGTTGTAAGTAAGCTTGTAAGCTTGTCTGTCTTCTTTTTGTCTTCTCCCGTGCATGCTTATTTGCGGTTAGACTCTCACCTTTACTCACTGCGCATGCGCATGTGCTGCTAACTTTCGCTAAACTGTCCTTTTCTAATCGTATGGAAATACAATCCACACGACCGTTTATTATAGATATCTTATGAAATTCATAATATATTTTAATTTTATTGGAACCAAAATAAATATACGTATAAACATATAAATGCCACAGAACTATTCGCCTTTATTTTATATTAATACGTTCGAGGTCTTTAGGTGACACTGCTAATATTGCAGTATTTGAATTATACATATTATAGTTGAGTTGTCCTTCAATGTCTATGGATAACTTCCAAATTATTCCAAATCCAAACTTCCTAATTATGTTTATCTAACCTTGACATTCCAATTCTTTAAAGGGGTCATATGATGCGATTTAAATTTTTCCTTTCTCTTTGGAGTGTTACAAGCTCTTGGTGCATAAAGAAGATCTGTAAAGTTGCAAAGACTAAAGTCTCAAATCCAAAGAGATATTCTTTATAAAACTTCAGAGTCAGCCACACCTACCTAAAATGGCTCATTCTAACACGCCCCCACATATCTACCTCACTATGTGGGAAGATTTGCATAACGCCGCCCAAATGTTCACGCAAGGTATTCGGCCAATCACAACGCACTGGATAGCTGGCCAATCAGAGCACACCTCGCTTTTTCAGACCAATGAGGCGGGGATAGAGGAGAAACAATAATGTACAGTATGTGGAAAATAATGTTTTTTTTTACTTTAAACCGCATAAACACATTTCATTACACCAAATACACCAAATAATGTTCTTTTTAGCAGCATCATATGACCCCTTTAAGAAAATGTAAAGAATGTTTGGGACTTTTATATAATGGCTAATTTTAAGTAGTTCTTAGCCTTAGCTGACTTAGTTCTTAGCTGGTTATTTTTTATGCTGTAAGATTGTTGATACATTGTTTTGTAGCCTTTTTTTGTCCCAATACTCAAAAATCAGTGAACAAACTTTCAGGAAACTTTATACATAATAAACATGCAAATAAACGGAACAAAATAACAGAACTGGACAAAATAACATATAAACCATGATTCGCTTCATATATAACGCCAATAGATCATAAAGCTCTTTTCCAATAGAGACAGAGAGACCAAAAACACAAAAGCAATATACCTGTTTTTACCTGCATCTGCCCTCCCAGTTCTTCCAAAGTGTGTCTAATGTGATGATCAGAATAATTCACTTCATTGACACAAATGATGACTGCATGGTAAGTGAAAGCTCGTTTATGGAGTGTTCTGGAATCAACAGTGAAGACACATTTAAAAAAGGGACATCACAACATAGGTTTCAGGTGCTCTGTAACTTACAGTTACTTTGTAACTTTTCTTACAACTTTGAATCATTCAAGACACGAACTTTCTAGAACGCAACAGTCAGGTTCTGGAAGTCAAAATCCCATTCACTTTCTCCATCGGGGAATGGATTTTCAATGATAACATATAAACATTTAAAGACAGACCTACTGAGCTACAAGGTTGTTAATCGATGGTATATGTTTTTGTTGAAGCCACCAGCCCAGGCTATTTCAACTTGTTTTTTAAATTATTTTTTTCAACTGCAGAATTCCTGGCAAAAAACTACATTACCCATGAGTCCATCAATCAGAGAATTCCGACAAACCCACTTCCAGGAAGTACTGTGAATGATGTAGAGTAAGTTTTTCACATCATTTTTAATTTTGCTATGTCATTTGCCATGCTTCGTGGTATTATAGTTCTTTCCCTCATTAAAGCCATTAAAGGCACAATATGTAATTTTCGCCGCTAGAGGGTGCGTATTCAAAATAAACAAATAGACAAAGGCGTAGTTTGATGACGCCGTGACTGAGTGTGGAATCATGGGAGTTGTCGTCTTCATCCCCACAGCCGATGCAATCCGACGGGACTCGGGCAGAAATCATGTTCATGGATGAGCTAATGATTTATTAAAAGGGTCATATGATGCTATTTTAAAGATCATTATTTTGTGTATTTGGTGTAACCGAATATGTTGACATGCTTTAATGTTCAAAAAACACACTATTTTTCAAATACTGTACATTATTGTAGGTCCTCTATGCCCCGCCTCTCTCAAACACGTAGTTTTCAACAAAGCCCCCTCCTTTGACAAGCGCAGTCTGCTCTGATTGGCCAGCTGACCCAGTGCATTGTGATTGGCCGAACACCACAAGCACGTGTCGGAAATGTAACCCCCCTTACCATAATCGCGAGCTTCAGCTTTCAAAGTAAATATCAAGACCGTTAATAATGTCGTTAGTTTTACCATCAGTTCAAGCCCGAAAGGGCAACAGAGTCGCGTGACAGACACAGTGATGATGCAGTACACAAGCCACGGTTAAGACAGCTGACATGCTATGATTTCAGACAGGCAGTTCACTCTCCTGTGATGTGACCCGGTTCCCCTCACACACACACACACGACGCGTTACTCTGCGCTGCGCAAAACTCCGCATTTGAACAGTCAATAGCAAATACTTAAACTAATAACAAAACATACTTACAGTCGCTGATTCAAGATTGTCATAGCAAAGTC
>NW_015544226.1:48471-64057 GCF_001515605.1 Sinocyclocheilus anshuiensis | reverse complement strand
GGCTGAAAGCCTTCGAAGCGAAACGAGCTCGAAAGCAGCGGAGCTTTTATTATGCCACAGTCGACAGCTTCCGCTCCTTCTGGTCGTGTGCATGTGGGGTAAAGCAGCGTTATCTATCAAACTAGATACATTTGAAAGTTCTGTTGTAATGCTACTCTGTGCGGTCATCACCGGTCTATTAAAACGCACAACATATTAAAGCGTCTTTGGTGTTTCCATGTTTTCTACAAAACAAAACCGGAAATCGAGGGGTTATGACGTCATTGGCAGGCGACACAATGACACTATAGACACTGTCCGTGTCACTAGTTAAAATTGCTTATTTCTCAGGATTTAAACATTCTTCGAAACATTTGGGATAATGTAAGTACACAAGTCAGCAAAATATATAACACTGTTCTAGTGGTTTTTGGATATTTTAATAAAAAAATCGTACATATTGTGCCTTTAAGTACACAGCCTTGTATCTTTGTCTTTTTGTCTGATTTTTAAACATTTTCTTTGCTTCAAATCAAAGTTCGTAATGTTTGTGTTCACCTCAAAGCTGGTTGGTTTGGCTGATGGCTTATATCTCTTTAAGAAAGACTTTTTTAAAACCCTATAAGAAAAATGAATAGGAAATCCCTCCAGAACCAATGCCACTGAATAAAGGGCAGTGTTGCCCTCTATAACTCTGTTGTCTCTGGTCCAATGTCCTCCCTTAGTGGTCGGTCTCTGAATCTACCTATTCGGGCTTCTGACATCCTTGAAAGGCCACCTTCACTCCAGTGACCTCCAAGTGACCTGTGCAAGGGGAGGAGCCTATGTCTGAAAGGATAAAGGAAAAGGGCGGGGTCAGGCATGGGGCGTGCCTCTTCGGGCCCAAGCACCCTTTCGCGGGGCACGCATTCCCTCACTCTTTCTGATCTCCGCATCCTTCCTGAAGCTCGGCTTTGACGTGCACTTTCCGCCGTTACTGGAGATGTCCACGGAGAATTTGCAGTCCATTCTGATATCTGTGTAGACATAAAAGAACAAGAATGATTCAAGTCTCAAATTACAAATAAATCCAGCAGTAGTGCCTCCTACCTGCATGGTGCCTCCTTCATCCTCTTCTTCTTCATCCTCTTCCTCATATTCTTCTGTCTGGTGATACAATCGAAAGTGTGCTGAATGCAGTTGGAAGGAGAGTTGAGCGGCCAGGTCCGTCTGCTTGCGGAGGTCACGACTCAACGTTGTAATCTTATGACTGCGTCGTTTTAACTCCTCCAGGAATCGCCGCTCTTCATCTCGAAGTCGAACCTGCAGTGCGCTTGCAAGTGCCCCCTTTTTCCGTAGCTCCGCCCGCAGCTCTACCAGCGCACTTTCCTGCTCAGCCAGATGCTGCTCTGTCTCCAGTAATCGTGCCTGCAGAAGCTCTTCCTCCAGGTCGATATCTGGAAAAACATGTAGTTGAGGGAACATGTGGGAATGACTGGAATCTTGTGATATCTGATACTCACCTTCTCGGCTTTTGACTGGTGGTCTTTCACTTAGTTCACAACTCAGCTCTGTAGAAATAAACACACAGAGGTGGAAGTCAACAGACATGAGAGTGGCATGAAATTGTCTTTTAGGCCAGGGGTTTCTGATGCTAAGGACCACCAAATGTGACAATCCTGTTACGAGGGACCCCTCTTAAACATATTTTATTGATATATATTAGTTTTGACTGCCCTGAAAAAAAAACCTGTAAAATAAATGTTCACTTAACTTCACAGACCACTGTTTTAGTCAGTTTGATGAATGAAGAAGTTTTCATTCAAACAAAAAAAAAAAGTCTGATTTAAGCATACATTACATTTTCCCTTCTGTTTATCTAAATGAATTAAAATTTAAAGAAATATAAAAAAAAACAAATATATTTGGTTACAAACATTCTTCAAAATATACAGTAGAAATTCATACAGGTTAGGAACGAATGAGGGTAAGTAAAAATAATTCTAATTTGTAGGTGATTACGAATACATTCTTTACAATATTCTTTGTAAAGCTGCTTTAAAACAGTATGTAATGTGAAAATCACAATACAAATAAAATCTACTTGACCTATTTTGACTTAAAATAGACACTTTCTTATGAAATCATAGTTAATAAAATGTAAAGTTGTGTATTAGGTTTTATGATTTCTATATCTGAGTTCAGAATGGAGAATCTCTGGAATAAGGATGAGTGACAGACCACTGCATCGTTTCTTCAGGTTGCGTATTTCAAGCCGTAGACCACTCAGGAGGATCCGGTGTTCCTGCTGCAAAAATGCTACATTAAGCTCAACGCTCTCCACCTGTTGGGCAAGTGTGGATCTATCCATGGATTCCATGGAAGGCTCCCAGATGTTGCCGGGTTACACCATCTGTTTACGATTAAAGTTAAAATTGTCAGAATGTCAGTACAAAGTAAACACACTTTCTTTACTTAGGCCTAACCATTCATTTAAAGCTTGAAGCACACTGATTTTCATTAAGGCAGAATATCCTTTAACCATTCCCCTCCAATCGCCACATAGAGCGCCTACCCACGGTTTCAGCGACCTTGGTGAATCACAACATTACAAACTTTGATTTGAGGCAGAAAAATGCTTGAAAATTGGACAAAAAGACAAAATTGGGTCAGAAATTGGAGGGGGCTTGGGGCAAAAATGCCACCAAAATGGACAAAAATGCCCTTCAAATTTAAAATTCCCCTGCACAATTAAACTAAATGTATTATGGCTGTCACGCTTAGAGTGGAATGTGAAAATTTATATTTTTTATACTCTATATTTTTACGCATTTTTGCAGCATTAAGCTAATGAATGCAATGGCCAATCATAAGCATTTAGATTTATCACTGGAGAATGCCAAAGATTTATAAAGTGCACGTCTGCACTGACTGAATTCTGCACTCTTGTCAATTCTGTCATCATAAACAACAAAGTGCATAAATAAGAGATTAATTTTACAGTGTAGACAGCATCTGAGATTATAACAGGAGATTTTTTTAAAGTGCTTACTCGCACTAGACTGATGGGAAATAATCACTTTTCTTATATAATTTATTCACAATCTGAATTTCTTTCATGCTGCTATAAATTCTTGATATACTATAATGCGTAAAAAAAAAAAAAAACGAATTCTTAAATGGTTCTTAGTTTGTCTTTGTAGCCAGAATATGTTAAGCCATTTAACCGAACACAAAAATGTTTTATGTATTCTATCAATTATTATTAATAATTAATATTATTATCATTATTAGCAATCATTATGACTATATCCAGAGCGATCATCAACAATAATGTAATTTTTGTCATAATATTGCAGCCTGGAATAAACTCCTGTTTTTTACTTTAATAATTAATAACATTTTTATAATTAATAATACTTTATATATATATATATACTGTAGGCTTTTTACATTGTTGTGTAAATACATTTATGCCACCTTTGAGCAGCATTGAACAGCCTTTATAAGTAAACATAAATGCCATGTCAGGTGTTTCAGTTCTTTGCAGTGTAAAGATAACTGTTGTTGATGTTGATCAAATTCTATTGGTAACGTTCTATGGTATTATTATGATTGGTTGAAGTACCTGGTTGAAGTTAAGTGTTTGACATAAAAGACAACACGGATACATTTATTATGGTAATTATAAAGAATGCCCCTTGAAATCAATTTCAGGGGGCTAATATTGCCTCTTAATAGAAAAGTTAATTTTTGACCCTGCTGTGTACTTAATGGCTGTAATAAGAGAGAGAACTACAATAAACCGTGCAAATGACACAATTGAATTAAAAATTATGGAGAAATATAAAATGACAACACATATTTAAGTAGTTTGAGAAATGAAGGACACTTCGGGAAGGGGATGCCATTTGTAGGGATGTTCCAAATAAAAGTGAACAACTGAATCCCTTCATGAAGGGCCCTTCCAGAAGAACCGTTAGCAAAGGTAACATGCAATGGTCACTTTAAGGAAGTGATTTCAATTGGTGATCACATGGTCTTGGGTTACGGGTTCTTGTAATGCATTTTGAAGCAAAGTTGGGGTTGATTTCAACTGCACAAATGTAAGTAGAATAATTCTATGTGTCCTTATTTTAATGTAGGGCATAGGGATGCTCACTTCCGTTTGGAATTCACCCACATTTTGTTTTCTCTAATGGCGATGCAGAATCATGGGTAATGCAGGTTTTCACCACTGTTGATTATTTAGAAAATAAATTGAAATAATGCAGGCTAATGGCTTCAACAAAACATTGATTAACAACATTGTAGCTCACATTAGGCCTGTCTTCAAAATCGGTTCCCCTATGGAGAAAATGAATGGGATTTTCACTTCCGGAAACTTTCTGTTGCAATGCCACTTGGTTTGATATTTTGTTATAGTGCAAAAATATACATTTTTATGTATGACTTAAGTGCAAAAAAAAACATTTTTGTGGCCACTGTGTGCACCAATAATACTATTTCAGATAGCCCCCTCTTTTGATACAACTTCAGCATCAGCAGATTCAGGTTAAAATCAGCATTATGTCATTGGCACATCCGGGACATTCAGACCCAGGAAATGCGTAACGGCGACAGGAGTATGTAAACATCGCAATCTAGCGTCTTTAAGGAGAATAAATGTTAGCAAACCAAGGTGTTTTCTTCATAAAAAGCACATAATCCTCACGTCGATGTCTTAATTAATCTTTAACTATGTTTATGTCGTTTTCATAGCGATTTCAACTACCCACCCATCAACCTTCACGTTCTTTACTGATCCTTGGAATTTGTCAACAACTGTTGAATTAACTAAATATATACGATACACTGATTATTGACAGCTGAATCTGCTGAACCCTATGAAAATAATGTCGAAAAAGTTCATTTATTTAGTCACAGCGCTGGCAATCTTGACCATTTCTTTAAACTACACCTTGAAATCTTGAAATCACTGCACCGCGTTTCAAGGTCGCCAATCTCAATGACAAACATCACACATCACGCCTCTTAATGCTACTTACGATTTGACTGAACAGATGAATGATGCAGGACACCTCCAGTGCAAAGCATCGCCACCAAAGCAGTGCGTCGGGGACACGGTTAGTAGCTATCTGCCATATCCATCGCTACATCTCATTCATTTAGCCAATGAAGTGGACTAAAGTGAGAAGAGGTCCTTAAAAGTTTCGCAGTGATTACGAGCGTATGCTCAAGGTCGACAAATCTCTGTAACGGCATCTTAAAAAGCACAGCGACTGTATATTATGAATGTACAATATATTTATTATATATACTGGACAGGAGTTGTGGGAATACATACTTAAAAGACTAAGTGCGTATGGATTCAGATTTATATATATAAAAAAAACCTGATTGCTGGCCAACTTGGAAGAGCCTTGTTCCCTTGACAAAAAAAAAAAAATGCCATTGCTGCAGCACTCTATTAGGAGTTTGTTACTGAACACACAAACACACAAATTAATAATTAATGCCACCAACTCAACACAAATGGTGTGTGTGATTCTTCAGTGACCCGTTTATAAGTAGCTTCAGTTTAGTTTATTTATTTAATCATTTTCATCAGCTCGATGTCATTACTACAACAAATTAATGCAGCTTAACTAATTAAGATGAAACACATTCTAAATAAGTGTATGAAGTCACCAGCAGAAATCCTATATATAGCCGTAGAATTCTCATGTGCTAAACTGAATTAAAAGTGTGAGGACATTCACACTCTAGGGAGTGTTTTCTCTCCACTTAATCAAATGTGCTTGAATTGTTTATAGCACAACATCCAGTCCTGGCCCCTATTTAGATTTGTAGTTGTAGTATACTTATATATAGCCTATACATCATTTTATATCATTTAACACACTTCATTAATAAAATTAAAACCATCAGTGCACAATTTTCCACACCACAATCTGTCAAGCACATCTTACCAGCAAACATACACTCATTCACATCCTTCCCTTCACTCTCTGAGGCAGAAGTCTCCAAACTCATCCTGTCTAATCATTCTACTTCTTGTCCGCTTGATCCTATTCCATCTCATCTCCTTCAAGCCATTTCTCCTGCAGATATACCTGCACTCACTCACATCATTAACACATCCCTTCACACTGGTGTTTTTCCCTCATTATTTAGACAGGCTTGTATAACCCCTCTACTTAAGAAACCCACCCTTAACCCATCTCTTTTAGAGAACTACAGACTGGTTTCCCTTCACTAGCTGTGTTCAACCAAGCCTTTCTCACACAGAACAACCTCCTCGACAGCAACCAGTCTGGTTTCAGAAGTGGACATTCAACCGAGACTGCCTTGCTCTCAGTTGTTGAAGCCCTAAGACTGGCAAGAGCGGATTCCAAATCTTCAATACTTATCTTGCTGGATCTATCCACTGCTTTTGACGTCAGAGGATCTGACACCAGATCCTCCTGTCAACCCTATTGGCAAAGGGCATCTCAGGAACCGCACTCCAGTGGTTTGAGTCTTACCTCTCAGATAGGTCCTTCAAGGTATCTTGGAGAGGTGAGGTGTCCAAGTCGCGACATCTAACTACTGGGGTGCCTCAGGGCTCAAATCTTGGACCATTTCTATTCTCTGTCTACATGGCATCACTAGGTTCTGTCATTCAAAAACATCGGTTTTCATATCACTGCTATGTTGATGACACTCAACTCTACCTCTCATTCCATCCTGATGATCCGACGATACCTGCTCGCATCTCAGCTTGTCTAACAGACATTTCTTGCTGGATGAAGGACCATCCCCTTCAACTCAACCTTGCCAAGACAGAACTGCTTGTGGTTCCATCAAACCCATCGTTTCATCACAATTTCACCATCCAGTTAGGCACATCAACCATAACTCTTTCAAAAATAGCCAGAAATCTTGGGAGTTATGATTGATGATCAGCTGACTTTCTCAGACCACATTGCTAAAACTGCCCGGTCCTGCAGATTTGCTTTATACAACATTACATAAATCTATATATCTATATAGACCGTCGCTCTCAGCATTCATTATCTAAAACAAGATTGGGTTAAATGTTAATAATAACAAAAGCATCTGCTTTATGCACAGAAGTTCCTGGGATTGAGCCTCAGTGGAACCATGATTATGGAAGCAGTTTTGGCATATGTTGATTTGGTGCTCAAGAAACATTTTTTATTATTATCAATGTTTAAAACACTTGTCATGCTATATATATTTGTGGAAACCCTCATTTATTTTTTTTAAATATAGCATATTCCAATTTAATCCTGGAAATTTGGAAAGAAAAAAAATATATAGGTGTGAATAAAACAAAGATCATTGGAGTACATTTTACAGGAAAATGCTGTTTCAGTCTCTCTGCTTAAAAATGTAATGTTTAATTCAACGTTACTTGCCCTTTCCTTATGATTATTTATGAAATTTGTCAGAAATGTCTGAGTGAAAATACTGTAGTTTCAAAGCCATTTTTTCCCAGTGTATAAAAAACAAAAGAGAGAGAGTGAGAGTTAATTTGTAAACAGTACAAAATTTCTCAACGTTTCAGTAGGCCTAAACCATAAGTATATTGATAATGTAACTTAATACAGTCTAATATCTTCATGTTTGAGATTTATATAGCTTGCTAAGACCCAAACCAGTTTGGGTTGTTCTGCAAATAATTAATCTCAAACCGCATATGAAATGCATTCAAAATATATTCTGTAAATTTTTTATATTCTTTTAGGAATTTAAAATTAAAGGTTTAAACATTTTCAGAATATTCACCAACCAAAATGTAACCAGTAATGACAATATTATTGTAATTGAATAATGCATTGCGATTAATAATGTCTTGTCTTCCTTGCATATGTTCAAGCAGTATCACTCAAGCAAAAATGTTGATCTTCCTTGTGTGTCACAACAGTTCAATAAACTAGAGGTTAACAGAGTAACCTACATTTTAGACATTAATGTCAGTTATGGCAGTGAAAATATTTCCAAATGAAGCAGAATCAATCACTTGTGATTGAATCATTCAAATGTAGACACAAAAGTGTTAACAGATGTTAACAAAAAAATTAACATATTTTTCCTGCAAAAACAATTCTAGCACCAGTTTTCACAGATCTTGCGCCTCACCTTGCTGAGTCTGGTTTTGTCATATGGAAGGAGGTCATCTCTAGATATCATAATAATCCTGCCACCATAGTTTTCTTGCCGTAGTGTCTCAGCACACATTAAAGAGGCTGCGCCT
Organism: Sinocyclocheilus anshuiensis; assembly: GCF_001515605.1. Classification (NCBI taxonomy): domain Eukaryota; kingdom Metazoa; phylum Chordata; class Actinopteri; order Cypriniformes; family Cyprinidae; genus Sinocyclocheilus; species Sinocyclocheilus anshuiensis. The sequence goes on along the minus strand of NW_015544226.1, from coordinate 55,836 downwards.
GCGCTCAACAATACACACCAACATTAAAACTGTAAACAAAAAAACAGCAAATAAAGGGACTATCAGACATTCAAGGACAGGCTTTAAGATGGCTTAGATCCTACCTGTCTGATCGCTACCACTTTGTTTATTTAAATGGGGAGTTAATCTTAATTATCACCAGTAAAGTATGGAGTGCCACAAGGATCTGTCCTAGGTCCTCTGCTATTTTCAATATACATGTTGCCCCTTGTTAATATTATTAGAAAATACGGGATTAGTTTCCATTGTTATACTGATGATACTCAACTATATATCTCAACAAGACCAGATGAAACTTCTAAATTATCTAAGCTAACAGAGTGTGTTAAAAATGTAAAAGATTGGATGACCAATAATTTTCTCCTATTAAATTTGGATAAGACAGAGATATTACTTATTGGACCAAAAACACTACAAAGAATCTCTTGGATTACAATTTGCAACTAGACGGATGTACTGTTACTTCCTCTACAGTCAAAAATCTGGGTGTTATATTAGACAGCAACTTGTCTTTTGAAAATCATATTTCCCATGTTACAAAAACAGCATTCTTCCATCTTAGAAACATTGCCAAGTTACGAAACATGATACCTGTTTCTGATGCAGAAAAGCTAGTTCATGCATTCATGACCTCTAGACTGGACTACTGTAATGCACTGCTAGGTGGTTGTCCTGCATCCTCAATAAACAAGCTACAGGTAGTCCAAAATGCAGAGTCCTTACCAGGTCAAGAAAATATGATCATATTACAACATTGCCAAGTTACGAAACATGTTACCTGTTTCTGATGCAGAAAAGCTAGTTCATGCATTCATGACCTCTAGGCTGGACTATTGTAATGCACTGCTAGCTGGTTGTCCTGCATCTTCAATAAACAAGCTACAGGTAGTCCAAAATGCAGCGGCTAGAGTCCTTACCAGGTCAAGAAAATATGATCATATTACACCAATTTTACTGCACTGGCTACCTATTAAGTTCTGTATCAGTTACAAACTCTCTTTGGCCAAGCATTCAAATAATGCATCTCATAATCTTGAACTGTAGTTATATCTGATCAAATGCACATTATTATTCTTTAGCTTGGGTTAAACAAAAACATTTTGCTTGGTTGGAACAGCAGCTATGCTAATTATGTCATTGACATCCCGTGGTAACTAGGATTTACACAAGCTTCAGTCTGGATCCAGAACACCTGAGAAGAGAAGATGCCAACCCCTCAGAGGACCTCAGATGATGCCAACCCTGAAACAACATACAGAACTAACAAATTTTGCTATAAGTTTGATTGCAACATATAATAATTGCTGTTAATAGTGTTCATCATCTGTTTGATTACGTCTTTGATTTTTCCGTACATTTCTGCCATATGTACATTAACTGACAGTCAACACTGATAAGCAACTACTAAATATATTGTAGAAATTTAATTTTCTGTAAAGCCGCTTTGCAACGATTTGTATCGTGAAAAGCGCTATACAAATAAACTTGAATTGAATTGAATCAGTCATTTTTCTCTTACCTCCTCCTACGAGCATGACAGTGTGCAACACTGCTTGATCTCTGGCTCCCATCCATTTGATACGTTTAGGCTGACCCTGGATCTGTACAGAAAAGATTTTTAACATTTTACTCTCAGAATTGTCCAGATTTTGATTTTGGTTTCATAAATTTAATATAGAAGATAAAATGTCTATATGAAGGTACTTTACCCTTTTCTTAACTGACACATAAACTTTGTTGTTTTCGACTTTCACCTGTCAAGAAAAACAACAGGTTAAATCAGTTAAATATGTTAGCATGTACACTACCAGTCAAAGGTTTGGATTAATTACAATATTTTTTTAATGTTTTTGAAAGAAGTCACGAGGCCGCATTTATTTGGTCAAAAATACTGTAAAAACAGTAATATTGTATTGTATTGAATTTAGAAGATCTGTTCTCCATTTTAATATAAATGTAATTTATTCCTTATCTGGCAAAGCTGAATTTTCAGCATCATTACTCCAGACTTCAGTGTTACATGATCCTTCTGAAATCAATTATGATTTTTTGCTTAATTATTGGCAATTATAATTGGTGCTTAATTAATATTATCAATGTTAAAAACTTAAAGGGATAGTTCACCCAAAAATGAAAATTTGATGTTTCCACTATGTCCAACTGTCTTTGGGCACGCGCACGGCATCCGGTGCGTGAGGTGTGTACGCTCTGGCGTAGTTTACGTTAATGGGTGTGTTGATATCCAGCCGAAGAGCAATCAACCATAAGTAAGCAGATAAACATCAAATTTTCATTTTTGGGTGAACTATCCCTTTAATATTTTTACATCTTAATATTTTCCAGATTCTTTGGGGAATAGAAAGTTTAATTGACAGCATTTATTTGAAATATAAATCTTTTGTAACGTTAATTAATCAATTTAATGTGTCCCTGCTGAATAAAATTATTATTATTAATTGTTAATTGTTGAATGGTAAAACATTAAACAACACAACTGTTTTCATATTATAATGACACTGAAAATTGGAGTAATGGCTACTGAAAATTCAGCTTGGCATCACAGCAATAAATTACATTTTATATTCAAATAGAAAAAAAGATATTCTAAATTGTCGTAGTATTTCGCAATATTACCGTTTTATTACCAAAAACTATTCTAAAGTTTTGGCCAGAAGTGTATGAAAACACTAACTACTTACCAAGCTAATTTTATATATTTCATGTATAATAAATAATACTTATATATAATAATATAATATAATATCTAATACTTATATTAAACATATTAATTATATTATTAATTAAAGTAAAAAAACAGAATCACTGAGTTGGAAAAAGGATCACCCACCCCCCTCCTAAAAATGACTTGTAAACTCAATCAGGTGTAATCACTTTCTCAATACCACACAAATCCGTTTGACTTTCAACTGTGATCAGCTGTGATCCTTTTGATTAGCTCTGCATGAAAAGAGCTTTCCTGGAGCATTTCAGTCCTTGGTAGTGCAAATGAAGCATACAATCAACAATGGGTGGCAAGGCACTGTTAAAAGATCTCCGGGATAAAGCTGTGGACAGGCACAAGTCAGGAGATGGATACAAAATAATGTCAAAGGCTTTATCAATGCCTAGAAATACAGTGAAGTCTATTATTATGAAGTGGAAGGTATTTGGTACAACACAGACCCTCCCTGGATCAGGACGTCACTCCAAACTGGATGAAAGAGCCAGGAGGAAACTTTTCAGAGAGGCAACCAAGAGGCCTAACTGAAGCAGTTGCAGGAATTTATGACGAAGAGTGGTCATTGTGTGCATATGACAAGTTTCTCTGCAGCAGGGACTGGAGCACTTGTCAGGATAGAAGGAAAAATGGAGGGGGCAAAATACAGTCAAATTCTTGAGGGAAATCTGCTGCCCTCTGCTAGAAAGTTGTCAATGGGAAGAATGTTTACCTTCCATCTGCTGCTCTCTGCCAGAAAGTTGTCAAAGGGAAGAAGGTTTACCTTCCAACATGACAATGACCCAAAGCACAAGCAAAACTGACCACACAGTGGTTGAAGGAGAAAAAGGTGAATGTACTTGCATGGCCTAGTCAGAGCCCAAACTTAAACCCCACTGAAAATATGTGGAATGACTTGCAGAATTTAACTGAACTTGAGCAGTTCTGCAAAAAAGAGTGGGCAAATATTGTCTAGATGTGCAAAATTAGTAGGGACATATTCCAACAGACTAAAGACTGTAATTAAAGCAAAAGGTGGTTCAATTAAATACTGACACAAGGGGATGGTCCTTTTTCCAACTCAGTGATTGTTTTTTTTTTTTGACATGTTGGTGTTATATCTTTCACTTGAATTGTATAAGTTGCAATGAGTAAATACAGCTGGATAAAACAAAAACGGTGTCTGTCTTCATTTCAGGATGCAAAGCAACAAAATGTGATTCTTTTAAAGGGGGGGGTGATTCTTTTCTATACCCACTGTAGGTGCTGTTGCTGTTTGATGTGTGTGTGTGTGTGTGTGTGTGTGTGTGTGTGTGTGTATAAATATATATAATTTACTGTAAAAGTTTTACAGTGCACTTTTACAGTGCACTTTTCCTCCTAATTTGAAACTTTAAAACTCCTAATTTGCTGCTTATTAATAGTTAGTAAGGTTGTTAAGTTTAGGTATGGGGTTGGATTAAGAGATCTAATAAACCAATATGCTAGTAACATGCATGCTAATAAGCTACTATTTAATAGTGAGAACTGGTCCCTAAACTAAAGTGTAAATGTACAAAACATATGACTTAAAAGAAATTTACAGCCTTAAAAACAATGATCAAAACTGTCTAAAACTAGATGCAACTATTTGTAATCCAGTCCACAATTTGAATTGACTTTTAAATATTGCTCAGGATCTTTTGTGAGTTTTCATTGATAAAAGATTCAAATCTTTCATAATTAAATATGTATATTAAAAATATAATACATATTATTAAAAATGAAAATGACGGGCATTTATATGGAACCTACTCTCCATCTTTGAGTTCTGCCTCGTCACATACAACATCTGTCACCTCTTCCTCTGGATCCAAACCATCCACTAAACCTATAACCATAACAAAATAATAAATTACATCACTCATCATGATCAACATAGCAAGAACAACGCCATGGAGAAAAGCATCATATCACAATGATTTCAACACATAATGAATTACATTATCAAATGTTAGTAACAGCATAATCGCACTGTCAGAGCAGTGAACATAAGAATACACCCCCCCCTTAAATAAAGTAATAAATAAATATAAAATAAAATAATATAATAAATGGATGCTTACCTGATTGTACCTCAGACATCACAAACTGACCAGTAAGAGAGGACTTTCTCCAGTAAATGTTTTTGAAAAACTATCCTTTCTGTCAACTGCTGTCATACAATCAAACTCTTGGGAAGGCTGTCATGACCACAATGATCGGTTCACAAGTCCCTAATCCAGGAGACCAGACCTGTCCTTTAGGCATTTCATCATTCAGATGCTCAGAGTCACTCATGAATTTGGTTACTCCAAAAAAGAGGGGCCAAATTTAGTGTTTTGGGGATGAAAAAGGAAATTGAGTTTCCAAAAGCCAGTCAGATGGCGTAAAGTGTATAAAGGACATTTAGTTGTAGAAGAGCAATACCATTTGTTGTGGTATAACAACAGAAGAGAGAACGGCTGAGCAAGCAGCACACAACAATGTGCACAGGGCAAAGTGCGTGACTCTGCACCTCTCTCTAAAACACTGACACTCGTGTTCATTTGCTCCTTTCAAGATACAATTGATTTAAATATACCTTAAAGAGTTTATATTGACATCAGGAATTTACTATAAATAATATGGTATACTATATGAAGTAAACCAGTTATTCACTTGTAAATTAACATCATGGATCAAAATTGAAGAATCACTGTGAATTTTGATAATCACACCAATTAACGGTGATATTGCAACATTGTTTCAACATCTTTCTTTTTGTACAGATCCTGTGAAAAATTTAAAGCTAATTTAATAAGTATCACATTACATTATTTCTGACACTATTTCAATCATTCTGATGTTGTATACAGTGAAATTCTTACTGCTTACCCCCAAATGCATAGCAGCAAGTTTACAGACAGGAGAAAAAATATATTTATATAAGAGAAGCAGAAGCAAAACGTAAAGTCTATCTTAAATTATATCTTGATTTTACTATATTATTACTGGATGAGATGGGACACTTTTTGATTCATTTGCCTTTGACGTAGTCTTCAAAATGGCATAGCTCCTCACGGAATAACGTTTTAAACTGCTAAACATCTCACTATACACTATAATAAAAATATTAAAATACAAAAATATTAAATACAAAAAAGTGCTTCTACAAACACACACAGACCTCAAATTACAACTTTCTGGGCCTTGCTGGCAAACTGGGACACTTTTATGTTTTATTTCCAAGTTGATTCTACAACATAAATCTTTCTTTATACATAATTGTAACAAAACTTAATAAGTTCTTATTAACTTAAAAGCTGTTTTTTAAAAGTATATTAAAATAGAAAACCGTTATTTTAAAGTGCCCCTATTATGGATTTTTGAAAATTACCTTTCATGCAGTGTGTAACAGAGCTCTAAGTGAATGAAAACATCATGCAAAGTTTTAAATCTGAAAGTGCACCTTGTATAAAGTTATTGTCTCTCAAAAGAAAGAGTCGACTCTGAATCATTGAAAGGAGTCGTTTTTAAAATGTTTCATGTTGACGTCAACATGAAACATTAGCATATTGCCCGCCCACTTGTTGGTCTTTTCGCGTTGGTCTGAATGAAAATGCAAATTCATTATTTGCCACTAGGTGCCGCTTTTGGAGCGGTAAAAATAACGGTTTCCCTGGTAACGCTGTACACAAAGCAGCACTGAGCTCACAAACGCTGCTTTATCAGGTATTACAGGCATGATGAAATGAAAATGAGACCAATCCGACCATTCACTGCAGATTAGCAGCACGCAAAGAAGAGGTTTGGAAAAATGAATCGATGAGCGAATCGTTTGGGAGTCATTGAGCAAATAAGGTAAAAATAAAATGCATAATTATAAGACAAAGTTTTTTTTTGACATTGCATGAATTTCAACCTGTTGTTGGGGACTCCCAAAACCAAAATACCAACCTTTCATAACCCATAATAGGGGCACTTTAAATTGTGATAATCTTTCATAATATTACTGTTTTTACTGTATTTTTTATCAAATAATTTCAGCCTTGATAAGCATAAAAGACTTATTTCAAAAACATTAAAGATCTTATTGATTCCAAACTTTTGAATGTTACATGGAACATTTTGTTCATAATTGTATAAAGTCAATTAATTTTTACCATCTCAAAATATTTTTTTTCATTTATTGCAAGAATAAAACATCTTTGTGTTTAGTAAATGTAATTGATTTAAGACTAAATACGTTTGCTAAATTTGTAGAGGTTTTTTCTTTTTCTATTATTTTTTCTTTTTTTTTTTTTAAATGAACTTATTTTCATATTCTTGGTTCTGCATTTGTTCTGCTAAAAGGCGTCTTGTTCACTAGCTGGATAAATCATGAAACTTTCAGAGCAAGTGGACCAATGTTTGTTTAAACTTCATATTTTAGATTTATTTATGCAGAGAGGGCAACTCCTGGTTTTGTTTAGTTAAGAACATTTGATTAGTGACATCAAAAAAAAAGTGACGTGACATGTGGCCAAGTATGGTGACCCATACTCGGAATTAGTGCTTTGCATTTATCCCATCCAAAGTGCACACACACAGCAGTGAACACACACACACACACACACACACACACACAC
>NW_015544226.1:44305-48376 GCF_001515605.1 Sinocyclocheilus anshuiensis | reverse complement strand
GTGGTATTGAAGGTGGGAGAGAGCGCTGTACATTCACTCCCCCCACCTACAATCCCTGCCGGTACGAGACTCGAACCCACAACCTTTGGGTTACGAGTCCGACTCTCTAACCATTAGGCCACCACTTCCCCTGAGGGTGCAGAAATCATTGTAAACCATAAAGAAACTAACCAAAGGACCACCAAGTAAACAACTGGCAAAAATCATTGAAGATTTGGCCCCTAAATTTGATTTCTGACTCTTCAAACAGCAAACTGATTCTAAAATGAGCAGAGATGAAAAAGACAGTCAAATAAAACGAATAAAAAGACAGCAAAAGCAAATAAGCATCACAATGTCACCACTTGAAAAACTTCTGATCAGCACCTATAAAAGTCAGGCAAAGCACAAGCACAAGGCAGTCTGTCAGAAAAAAAAAATATTTTAAACAGCATTTCTCTTTGCATTAGGAATCAACATGTATATGAATCTAAACAAAATGCAAAAATAAAATGTAAATAAATCCACAGTTGCATAAACCATAATTTTCCATCTATTTTTGTGACCTCTCATTCAACATATGCTTCTTGCCATTCTACAATGGATTAAAAAAAGTTACAATGCAATAATTTCATGATATTAGAGAGAACTGTTTTCCCCTTACGCAACCTTTTGTATTTTCCAGTCGACACAGTATTTCATTTGTTTTGTAGTTTTAGTTGTTTTATGTGTCTAAATCAGTTGTACTATATCGGACAAAGAATCATTTGAGTTACATAAAGTTAAATACATTGGTCTATAGATAATGAAAAAGACAAATATATATTAAGTAAAATATTACATAAAAGCAAAACATTTTAATTTGTCACACAAATATTTCCAGATTAGTGATGGCAGATTCAAATAAACTCCAATTAAGGTCTTTAATTATGTCATCATTGACCTCTCTGGAGTCAGTTCTTCTAATGATGATCATGAGAAGCCATCAGTTTTTCAGGCTGTTTCCTCTTTAGCTGTGCTTATGCTACATGCTGTATCAACATAACTTTTCTCCTGAATTTGTCTTCAGACGTCAAAGCTTTCGTTGACCTAAATGGAACATGCACAAGTTTAGCACCAGATTTAGATTAGATTTTCAAAAAATGTAAACTTTGACAAATATTTTGCAGCCATGACAAATTATTTACTGATGAGCTTTAGCAATGTCCTTAAATGTGAGAGAGGAGCCGTTTGCTAAGTAGTGGGTCTCTGTGGGGTCCAACCCACTAGAGGGCAGCATTAACCTTACTTAGGGCTGCTGGATGCATGGCTGAAAATGAAAAATAATAAAATAAAATAAAATAAATAAACAAAATGCATAAACTTGTAAACATCAAGCTGTAGCTAATAATAATCAAGATATTGCCCATTTTAAAAGGGAAACTTTTAAACTTTTATGCACTGTTACCATAAAATAAATGATAAGCATATGTCATTTTGAGGTCAGACATCCTGGATCAGTTAAAAAGGCAAATTATTCTGCTATCCAGAAACAACTTATGTCTCTTAATATTTATGACATATGTATACAGAGTTAAATCATTTAGGCAAAATATTATAATATAAATTACAGAGATAACTGCTATATAATAAAATATAACCTTTTGAAACAAATTTAGTCATTGACAGTTTTTTTACTGCCTCTATAAAATATGGCCTGTATGAAAATTATTTTCCAGAGTCTAGGCTATATGTTAACATATACAGTTAAGTGCAAAATGTTTCATGATTCCCCTTGCAAATTCAGATTCAGATGAAGAAACAAATTCATCTACATCTTGGACAACCTGAGGGGTGAGTAATGTGATATTGAGGTCTGGCTGAAAAAAGAGGTGAGAGTTAATCTTGTGTTCTCTCTCATTAATACCAATATTAATACCAAGAATCATATGACAATCTCAGAGTTGTTCTTTGTGCAGGCTTTATCAATAGACACAAACAAGAAAACAGTGACATTTGATGATGGCTTAATCCAGTGCTATGACCAAATCCTTATTGCAACGGGATGCAGATGATAATTACTGATATAAAGTATTGTTTAACTGTACTTTTTATGGTATATGTCTTGATACAGTATTATTTTTCATCTTTTACTCAACTTTCATCTATGCAGAACTTAGACACTACTTGATCTTTGTTCTTCAGAGCAAAGAGCCTAGACTGCCCTGGTGTGGACCTGGAAAATGTGCTAATGCTGGAAACAGCAGAGGATGCCCGGTGCATCCACTATGCCTGCGTGGGCTGCAGGACAGTTGTTGTGGGCACTTCCTTCGTTGGTACACACAAGCACATTCACCACCTTCTGTCTCCCTGCAACTGTTTTTCGCATCTGTAAAGCTAATGCTATCAATTGATTTATGGATGTATCCCAAAGAACAATCATTGAAGATAGATAGATAGATAGATAGATAGATAGATAGATAGATTTGCAGTATGTCTTCAAATGTCACCATTTTAGGCATTTTTGTAAGACCTTTTTTTAAAAATTAATATTATTTATAAAATATATGTCTTTATATATTAACTATTAACTTAAACTATGTTTGAAGTGTATTACTCACACAAAGCTATGGCTTCAGAAAACATGAAATATAGTACATGAGCAATATTAAGGCACTTTTATAGTTTATTTATTTATTTTTGAATTGACAAACCTTGGTCACTGCCTTCTTTCAATGTATGGAAGAATATGATGACAAAATATTATGTGAATTATTCTTTCACCATGCTTCCCTCCCCCAAAATAACGAATCTATTTTGTTTGGCTTTTATGGCATGGAAGTGGCCGCCTATATGATAAATATGGCCAGTAGTATCACGATCATTGGAAGCAGTGAACTCCCCTATCAGAAGACTCTAGGCCCAGAGATAGGAAAGGTCACCATGATGGTATGTTATAAAGGGCAATACAACCATCTCAGTCATACCGATATCAAATATGTGCTTAATTATAATCTTCTTACTTTGGTTTGCTTGTTCTTTAAGATGCTGGAAGAGAGAGGGGTGACATTCTACATGAATGATGCCGTCGCAGAAGTTCAAGGCGAAAATAGGAGGGTAAAGTCAACAGGGTCATTTGTTCCAAAAACAACACGCCAGTCTTTCTTTTGGAAGTTAGTTGCCTGAAATACATTATCAAGAACACTTAACTGGACGATGGCCTCATCCAGTTCATTATAACTTATTAACAGAATGAACTGTTTCTTCATAGGTTAAGGCTGTGAAATTGAAGAGCGTCTTCAATAGTGAATAAGGATGGACTCTAAGAACTATGTAATTGTGGATAAGGTAAGTGCTTAGACCAATTTCTTTGAGCTCAAACATCCAGCTTACACTTCCAAAATCTTTAATCATGTCCCTGTACATGAGGACCAACATAACAGACGTCTACTGTGCAGGAGATCTGACCTCCTTTCCTCTCAAAATGGCAAAAGGCCAGAATGTGAGCATCGGCCACTGGCAGATAGCGCAGGCACATGGTAATCAAAGATGTGAATATCTGCTAATTTTTCCAACATTTAGACAGTGCTGGGGAAAGTCACTTTTAAAAGTAATGCATTACAATATTGCGTTACTCCCTAAAAAAGTAACTAATTTCATTACTTAGCTGCCGTGTGTGACAAGAGGGGGGGGCCGAGAGCCGTGGGAACGGAGCGAGGCCGGTGGAGGAAATGCTAATGCGCGACACCTGCGCCACTCACCGGTCTCGAGTCCCACGGAGGAGCTCCGGAAGGATAAAAGGAGGAGTGACAACAGTGTTGGACGAGAGAGGATCAGGCCTGGACTTTATTTTGTAACAAAGTTCGTAGGTCGGGAAGAAGGAGGCGGGAACCGGCGAACATTTAAGCAAAACTTTAATAAAATAAACAAACACAAAATGAAAGTAAAGCGGCAGCCCCTCGCGGACGACTGCCGCACACAAAACACAAAATAAAGTCCAGGCCTGGTCCTCTCTCGTCTTTCACTGTCGTCACTCCTCCTTTTATACTTCCGGAGCTCCTCCGTGGGACTCGAGACCGGTGAGTGGTGCAGGTGTCGTGCTTTAGCATTTAC
>NW_015544226.1:37417-44159 GCF_001515605.1 Sinocyclocheilus anshuiensis | reverse complement strand
GAGTGGTGCAGGTGTCGCTCATTATCAATTACTCCACCGGCCTCGCTCCGTTCCCACGGCTCTCGGCCCCGCCCCCACTCGTCACACCGTGTATGGAAAGCAATGCAATACATTACTTTTGCGTTACATTTTTTCAAACCTGTGTTGGGCTGTGGTGCTCAAATTGCTTTGATATCATTATAACATTTGCCTTATTAGGAAGGATTGCAGCCTTAAGCATGTTGCAGAGGGAGGTGGAGCTAAACACAGTGCCATTCTATTGGACCGTCCTGCTGGGAAGAACTATTCGATATGCTGGCGCGGCCTTTTAACTTACAAACTCATCATGCTTTACGGATTGTAAAATACATATTTTTATGTAATTATGTCCTTATTCTTCATTATCCGCAGGGTATGGGGAGGGATACACTGAGATGGTGCTGAAAGGGAAATTTGAGAACATGAAGTTTTTGGCACTTTACCTCAAGTAAGAAGCTGTAGGGTTATGGGGTCCATTCTTTATACCTGTTTTCTCTTTAAAGCTTGAAATATTGGCTATGTACTTTTAACTGCAGGAATGATGAGGTGGTGGCTGCAGCAGGATTGAATGTTGAACCGGCTGTCTCTGTGGTAGCAGAAAGTTTGGCGGGAGGAAGAGCGATTACAAAGGCAGAAGCAGAGTGAGTGAGAACTCAACATCAGTTACAGTATATGTGAAAATACAGATATCCTTCACTGAAGTTCAAGGTTCACTGAATCATTTATTCATTACTGATTGTATTCATCTTTCTAAACAACCAAGGAGTTGAGGTTTGGCTGGTTAGCTTTAGCCTAGTTAGCCCACAATATTTCATTATAGTTTAGTAGTACGTTTTTTTATACAACTAATGAAGATGTTATTTTCCTATGGCCCCAAATTGATTAGTCACATGGCATAAGTTTATCTGAAAATTTGCATACTTTGCTCAGCATACTACTTATTGCATAAATAAGGTAGTACAAAAAGGGTACAAAAGCTGTCACTGGGGCAGTACCTTTTCAAAATCTACATCTTTGTACCTTTTTACCCCTAAAAGGTGCATATTGGGACCTTAAAGGTATAAATTAGTACAGAAAGTGTATACGTTAATACGTAAAGTAATACCTGTTAAAGTAATGTAGTGTACTATTCCAAACAATGGCTGCATCTGTAATCACATACTTCCCTACTATATAATAGACGAAAAACAGTATGTGAAAAGAGTAGTATGTCTGAATTCACAGTATTCTTAAAACAGTAGTCTGTGTGAAATTACTTCCACATCTAATGGACACTTTACTATCCCATGAAAAGATCTGTGAATAGCGTGAATAGTGAGGTGACTCGACTGACACATAACAGGTCACATGACAGTGACAATGTGACGAATGTACTGTACATCCCAATTTCAATTATACTACACACATTCATACTTGATAATGCTCACAGAGTGATTACTTATTCAAAAGAAGTACCTACTCAGAGAGTATGTGATTTCGAATGCAGCCAATTAGAAGGAAAAAGACGGTCATTTGATCTCAAAATGATATGGATTCTTCTTCTGATGTGAGTGTACTGTACGTCATTTTAAACATTTGTTGAAATACTGGTCAAATGCACAGTTAATTTCTTCAGATATAAAACTTTTTTATGTAAAAAATGCTAGGTGCTCCTTTAAAGAGGCTAAAAGCGACCACATACCGTCAGAGCTCTTTTGTATTGTTAATGTTTTGTTTTGTTTTTACTGTGGTTTTCTTTCTTTTATAGGTCAGATGACCTTAGCTGGCTGAAGCTGCAGCCCATGTGACCACTGACAACAGTTTGAACTCCGAATGATCAGAATTCAGCCATTCTGTCCACAGTCCATCCCATCCAATCATGCCTTTACTCTGGAAGACGTTTTTTGTAGCATTTATAAAGGCCAGTGCATTACAGTATGTCTCTTCAAGAGCTTTGTACTCAGTTCACAAAGAGTTTGCCATTTTAACACTGATTCTCAGAGAGGAGGACCACTACCCACACACGACTAAGAAAAGATGAAAAGCTTTTATTCTGTTCTTGCTGCAGTTTTCTGAGCGTCCAAAGAAAATTTGGTCAGGTTCAGATCCACTTTTCTGAATATGAACACAATCCTATATTTATTTTCATCAATATTATTTATTAAGATAACCTATTTAGGAATTAGCTTAAGAAAGATTTTTTTTTTTTAAATATATATATATTGTATAGTTTGTACAGCATTTACTCAATGTTTAGAAGGATGAGCGTCCAAAGAAAATTTGGTCAGGTTCAGATCCACTTTTCTGAATATGAACACAATCCTATATTTATTTTCATCGATATTATTTATTAAGATAACCTATTTAGGAATTAGCTTAAGAAAGATTTTTTTTTTTTTAAATATATATATATTGTATCGTTTGTACAGCATTTACTCAATGTTTAGAAGGAAAAGTAGATGTAATAGAGATAATCAATTATTATGTACAGTCACCCTGGCATACTGCGTGCTTGATGGATCTAGGTGGCGTAGTTGGTCATCAAGCTGTGAAATGGAGCATGGGTAGTGAAAAAATAGACAATCACTGAGCACACATCCAATCATAGCGCTTGGAAGGATTAGATGAACACTGAGAAAAGGATGCTGAATGTGACGGTGGTCACAAAAGTGGGAGCATGTATAATAGAGCTGGACAAACATGTTACAAAAGGGCATATTACAAAAGAAATGCTGAGCTGCTCTCTTATATTGCCTCTTATACTGTCTCTCTTCTACCACACAACCCAGTTTTCGATCCCAAATCCTGAGAACTCACAGTTCTGATATATGGGTCATATATGGCAGTCCAAATCTGGAGGTGATATGTGGGCCATGAAATATAGCCCTTAAGAAGCTATATAGCAGAGAATTGAAAAAATCTCTTTATCAAGTACACTAGATGGTGAAAGTCTAACATTATCTAACATTTTCCACAATCACTCAGTTATTTAGGTGGACTGCCTGCAGTTTTTTATTTAAAAAACCAACACATTTTATTGCTTTTATTAAGGGGGAGCAGTGATCCACAAAATGCACACTATATAGAAAGTAGAAAAAGAGGTGAGAAAACGTTTTACTGTACTTGACATTTTGACATTCTGAACGGACTAATATTGCTAACAAACACAATATCGCTTTTAATGTGACGACTTCCATGTTGGTCCAGTTTTTCTAGCAGGGACCATGTTGCAGCACTAATGCATTATTAATGACATGCAAATGGAAGAGCCCTTGGTCCAGTTTACTTACCCACTGCAAGAAGTGAAATCAGGTTGGCAACCATGTTTTACAGTTTCAGTTTATAATGTTATTGATCACAGTTTTAGATACAGCATAGTAAGGAATGTACACATGAGTCACCGTTATAACAGGCAGAAGACGTCACACACAAGGTCGTTTTTATCAGAAATGTGCTGCAAAGCAAGTGTATCATTTGCATCATGAGTCATGGTTCATTGTCTTGTTTTTTACTCAGTTTCAAAATATAGCACATTTGTCATACTCATAAATATCTGTAGCCTTTAAAGAGCAATAAATTATGTTTTACTGGTTTGGACTTCTTTACTTTCATAAAGTAAAGTAAAGCAAAATGATGAGCATAAACTGATATCAACATTATTGATAGCAATTTTGTTTTATACTAGAACGTGAATATATACGTTTGGGGTCAGTAGGTTTTTTTCATGTTTTTGAAAGATGTCTCTTAAGCAGTAACATTTTGAAATATTACTATTTAAAACAACTTTTCTATTTTCATTGTGAAATCATTCTAATATACTGATTTTTAGAAACAGTGTTTTGAAATTATTTGATGAATAGAACATTCAAAAGAACAACATTTATTTGAAATAAACTTTTTTTTTTAAACATTATAAACATATTCACTCACTTTTGGACAATTTAATACATTCCGAATAAAAGAGTTAATTTCTTTGAATTTGTGTGCAAGTAATGTGCAGTAATATTATTTACATATTTTGTATGATATAATACATGATTATTATAATAATGTAATTATAAAAAAAAAAATTGAGTGGAGTATTGTAAATTGATGTTATATCTAAGAATGTGAAAAAAAATGTATAGCACTTTTTTGATGTGCCTTTTTTTAATTAGTATGCTGCATATTTTGAAGCCATTAACTCAATTACAGTGAACTATGCCTAAATAAATAAACACAAGTGAAATTCCTGAAGGCCTTGATAAAATATCAAACATGATTATTGTAGTAAAAGATGACCAAAACACTAAATAGATTAGTAGAGGCTCAACTGGATGGACTGATTAGCTTATAGGATGCTTCAAAATGGTAACAAAACCAAGGATCAGTGTATAATCACAAAATGATGCAATATATAACAGTATAGGCCTCCATGTGAGAGTATCCACATACAAGAGAAATGATATTGCACATTCAGATCTAAAGACCTTTCTCACTACAGTTATGTTAATAACACCAAAAACATTCTTGAATGCAGCCTACTAATAGACTCTGCACATGATAGATGACTGATTATAAGACTTCATGTGTTGTAAGTTCTTCATGCTATAACTCCAGGCTTGTTCCGTGCATTTAGTTTTGAAGAGTTTGAGTTTTGAATATTTTGTAGAAAAACCTGTCTTGATGCCATATAACGTTTACGGCGGTTGGCTCTGTAGACCTCCAACCGTTGGGCCTCTGAAGTGGGGTCTTCTAGAGCTCCTTCCCACCTCAAGCTGTCCTGTTCAAGCGGAGTCAAATCAGAGTTGTCCTCTTGTGTTGGAACTGCTTCTGAAACACCCTTGGGATTTGTGGATTTGCTGCTCTTTCGTTCTTTGGCTTTGGCCTGACCTTTGCTCTGAACATCACTCATCTCTCCGTTGGTGCACTGTTCTGTCTGGAGTTTCTCTAGAGGAAGGTCAGGCGGGTAGATGGATTACGAGTTAATATCCCAGAACAGAGAAAACGTATAGGAGGTTTAAAATATATCACAATGCTTTTGAGACAATGTCAGTAATTACCCATGGACAACTAATGCACGAAGGAGGCAGCTATCAATCAACACAAGTAAAATACTGTTAAAGACAGACTGTGTTAATAAATAATGTTATTTAGTTGACAGCACTGGAAGATTTCTGTTCCTAATCATGCCTTGTTTTGCCATAAAATATCTAACCTATACCTATCTCCAATGTATGGAGCGAAAACAAAATTGAGGAATTTCTCAAAATATATTCTTTTATGTTCTACAGAAAAAAAGAAAGCCATTTAGAACAATATAAGGGTGAGTACTCAATGATGACAGAATTTACATTTTTAGAAGAACTATCTCAGTCTTGTTTTCCAACAGCTACATTTTCATATGATATGATATGGTCGTATTATTAATTTATTTATTCATTTTAGTTTTATTTGTTTATTTTAGCCACCAGTAGCCTAACCACCTAAAGCGTTCGAAATCTCTCGGCTCTAGTCGTTTTTACAAACCAACTCACCTGAATCCCTTGACTGGTTAATGCCATTCCTCGATTTCTTTTTCTCTTTTGTTGGGTCTTTCCTCTTCTTTTTGCTCTCTTTCATTGTGACACTCAAAGGTGGGACGCGAAACTCTTTTTTAACTGAAATCTCCTCGCGCATGTTTGTTGTTTGAGAAGCGCCTTTAATCCGTCTGTCTCTACGTGATGCCATACTTCAACACATTACTTACTGACTTTCAGTTTAAATTAACGTTCAATCAAAGCAATTTCATGAGTATTAAAAGAGATATTATAACATTATTACATTTTAACATTTGTTATATAAACGAACTATCCTTAAGTCGCTAGTTGGTAGCGCGAAAAACTCAGCGTGAAGGTCGTTTGAGCGTGATGACGCATCTCCATGGAAACAGAACTCCTCCTATGTGCCCAGCAGGAATGGGGAAAACAGTCTAACTGAAAAACCTCTTACATACACTAGTGAAAACATTGATCAACCTTAGTGAAATTCATATAAGCATAAGTGAAATAAGTAAATATTTCAGTAGATGATGAGAGCTAATTTCACTTGAAACGGAAGCTGTGTCAACACTTCCGTTTAATTTGGCGCGTCTCACAAACTCTTCAATGGCGGTTAGTCGTAAGTTGTCTGAAGCTATTAGTAATTTAAATTTTACCATTTTACCGTCATTAAGTACAATTCCGAAAGTGGGATAAAACAGCGCGATGTTACAGAGCTCACGCCGTGGTGACCTGTCATCGGCGCGGCTCTGAGACTGACTCGACAGCGCGGGGAGGACGTGTTCGCTAGCGCCACCGAACTGACAGCGCGGACATCAGCATCTTCATACTACTTCACAGAAATTTGTGATTTTCCCTGCAAATAACAACGCAAATCAGTATTAATTTATTATTACATTTATTTTGCTTATTATCTTTCTACCACATAAACAGTAGAGTTGTATTTTGAAGAACTGCATGCAGCAGATACTTTAATAATAGGCTACTGTAGTCCTCATGAGGAGCACGTCCAACATTGTTTATCACATCCTAAGTGTTTAATTTTGTAGGCTACTCTATTGTTTTCAACTTCTATTCAGCAGTTACCATTAGGGGTGTGATGGTGAGGAAATTTTCCCACCGGTTAATCGAGGTTTGACAACACCGGTAATACCGGTATCACCGCGGGGGCGGGACGTTCCCTCTCTTCCTCGCTTTCCTTCGCTTTTAAATAGCTTAAAAGCGCC
>NW_015544226.1:36195-37147 GCF_001515605.1 Sinocyclocheilus anshuiensis | reverse complement strand
CTGCATTGAGCAGCCGCGTTCAGTTTTTAATTGTAGTGTCTGTTCTTTTACTGAACTAAATGATTTTTATTACTATAAAAACAATCAAAACGACGGTGGGGGTCGGTGCCGCGGTGGGAAAGTGACGTAACCGGTGTTGCGGCTTAACACCTACCGTCAACACCGTCTATCGCAGCAAGCCTAGTTACCATTTAAAATTTGAATCCCATTGTTAAATAGGCTATATGGGATTTTTTTTCCTCTAGCAATTAAAGACCAGGCAACGGTCAGTGTTAGCTTATTTAACTTTCACATTACAATTTCATGAATACAGTGTATATGGCGGTATTTTTAATTTTGCATTGCATTGCGTTGCGTTTTAGGGTTAATGGAAAACTTATGAAAATTAAAAGGTTTATCAATGTTTTCACTAGTGTATGTAAGAGGTTTTTCAGTTATGCATATGAATGTATTTCACTAAGGTTTATCAATGTTTTCACTAGTGTATGTAAGAGGTTTTTCAGCTATGCGTATGAATGAATTTCACTAAGGTTTATCAATGTTTTTTGTTTCACTAGTGTTTGTAAGAGGCTTTTCAATAATTATGGCCTATACGGCCCCTCATAGTCTGGTGTTCACACATGCAGACATATCTGAGATAACTACAGATATCTGCCACTTGCAATGAATTAACAGTATGCATAATATCTAGATCATTTGATCACCCATTTTATTCATCTGTATACAAAAGATAATCTGTCATTAGATTATTTTATTATTTTTTATATATTTTATATTTTATTAGTTTTTTTATTATGTCTATATAGGTTTTTATTAAGTTTTACTTTTATTTAATTTGAGTTATTTCAGTACTTCAACATACAAAATGGAAATGAAATAATATATATACAGTGGGTACGGAAAGTATTCAGACCCCCTTCAATTTTTCACTCTTTGTTATATTGCAGCCATT